>NW_026576718.1:202500-422500 GCF_028641065.1 Leucoraja erinaceus | reverse complement strand
TCTGTGTACATGTGGTGTTATTAGTCATTAGTTTACCGTCACGTGTACCGAGGAATCGAATATAGGAGCAAAGAGGTCCTTCTGCAATTGTACAGAGCCCTGGTGAGACCACACCTGGAGTATTGTGTGCAATTTTGGTCCCCTAATTTGAGGAAGGACATTCTTGCTATTGAGGGAGTGCAGTGTAGGTTTACAAGGTTAATTCCCGGGATGGCGGGACTGTCATATGCTGAGAGAGTGGAGGAGCTGGCCTTGTACACTCTGGAGTTTAGAAGGATGAGAGGGAATCTCATTGAAACATAAGATTGTTAAGGGCTTGTACACGCTAGAGGCAGGAAACATGTGCCCGATGTTGGGGTGAGTCCAGAACCAGGGGCCACAGTTTAAGAATAAGGAGTAAGCCATTTAGAACGGAGACGAGGAAACACTTTTTCTCACAGAGAGTGGTGAGTCTGTGGAATTCTCTGCCTCAGACGGCAGTGGAGGCAGGTTCTCTGGATGCTTTGAAGAGAGAGCTAGATAGGGCTCTTAAAGATAGCAGAGTCAGGGGATATGGGGAGAAGGCAGGAACGGGGTACTGATTGGGGATGATCAGCCATGATCACATTGAATGGCGGTGCTGGATCGAAGGGCCAAATGGCCTACTCCTGCACCTATTGTCTATTGTCTATTGGTACAGCGAAAAGCTTTTTGTCGGGTGCCATCCAGTCAGCGGAAAGACAATACATGATTACAATGGAGCCTTCCATAGTGTACAGATACAGGATAGAAGGAATAACATTTAGTGCAAGATAAAGTCCAGTAAAGTCTGATCAAAGATAGTCTATGAATTCTAGAACCAGGGGTCACACAGTTTAAGAATAAGGGGACGGCCATTGAGGACTGAGATGAGGAAAAACGTTTCACCCAGAGAGTTGTGAATCTGTGGAATTCTCTGCCACAGAAGGCAGTGGAGGCCAATTCACTGGATGTTTTCAAGAGGGAGATTTAGCTCTTTGGGCTAACGGGATCAAGGGTTTATGGGGGGAAAAGCAGGAACGGGGTACTGATTTTAGATGATCAGCCATGATCATATTGAATGGCCGTGCTGGTACCTATTTTCTGTTTCTATTCAGCCAGCAGAAAGATTACAGTCGGGCCGTCCACAGTGTCCAGAAACAGGTTAAAGGGAATATGGGAACATAAGGAACTGCAAACGTTGGAATCGTGCATGGAACACACAGTGCTGGAGTAACTCAGCGGGTCAGGCTGAAAGCTGTGGAGGCAGGGCGGTGCGGTGGTAGAGTTGCTGCCTCACAGCGCCAGAGACACGGGTTCCATCCTGTCTGTGGGTGTTGTCTGTACGGAGTTTGTTCGGCCTCCCCGTGACCTGCGTGGGTTTTTCTCTCGATGCTCCGGTTTCAATAGACAATAGGTGCAGGAGTAGGCCATTCAGCCCTCCGAGCCATGGTTGATCACATTGTTCTGAACTGATCAGATGTTCCTCCCACACTCTGAAGACGTGCAGAATTATAGGTTAACTGGCCATTGTAAATTGTCCCTCGTATGCAGGATGATGCCAGTGAGCGGGGCGATGGTTCTGGTTCCATGCTGTATCTCGAACGTAGATAGATTCAAGATTCAAGATTCAATCTTTTATTGTCATTGTGCAGTGTATAGTACAGAGACAACGAATTGCAGTTAGCAGCTCACCCAGAAGAGCGAACATAGAATAATGAACAGTAAAATATATATACGTACATCCAGTAGTAGTAGTGAAAATTTTCTGGGGGCAAGAGTGTCCGCGGGGGTTGACTGGCAATCACTAAGGTGCAGAGTTAAGTAATGTAACAAGTTAGGTCTTTATTCTTTGGAGCGCAGAAGGTTAAGGGGGGACTTGATTGAGGTCTTTAAAATGATGAGAGGGATAGACAGAGTTGACGTAGATAAGCTTTTCCCAATGAGAGTAGGGAAGATTCAAACAAGGGGACATGACTTGAGAATTAAGGGACAGAAGTTTAGGGGTAACATGAGGGGGAACTTCTTTACTCAGAGAGTGGTGGCTGTGTGGAATGAGCTTCCAGTGGAAGTGGTGGAGGCAGGTTTGTTTTTATCATTTAAAAATAAATTGGATAGTTATATGGATGGGAAAGGAATGGAGGGTTATGGTCTGAACGCAGGTGTATGGGACTAGGGGAGAATACGTGTTCGGCACGGATTAGAAGGTTCGAGATGGTCTGTTTCCGTGCTGTAATTGTTATATGGTTATATGATAACAGCCACAGGGAAGAAGCTGTTCCTGAACCTGCTGGTCCGGCAACGGAGAGACTTGTAGCGCCTCCTGGATGGTAGGAGGATAAACAGACTGTGGTTGGGGTGAGAGCAGTCCTTGGCGATGCTGAGCGCCCTCCGCAGACAGCGCTTGCTTTGGACAGACTCAATGGAGGGGAGCGTGGAACCGGTGATGCGTTGGGCAATTTTCACCACCCTCTGCAATGCCTTCCGGTCGGAGACAGAGCAGTTGCCATACCATACTGTGATGCAGTTGGTAAGGATGCTCTCGATGGTGCAGCGGTAGAAGTTCACCAGGATCTGAGGAGACAGATGGACCTTCTTCAGTCTCCTCAGGAAGAAGAGACGCTGGTGAGCCTTCTTGATCAGAGTAGAGGTATTGTGGGTCCAAGAGAGGTCATCGGAGATGTTGACTCCCAGGAACCTGAAGCTAGAAACACGTTCCACCTCCGTCCCGTTAATGTGGATGGGGGTGTGCGTGCCGCCTCTGGACTTCCTGAAGTCTACAATGAGCTCCTTGGTCTTCTTGGAGTTAAGGGCCAGGTTGTTGTCAGCGCACCATGCTGCTAGGAGCTGGACCTCCTCCCTATAGGCCGACTCATCGTTGTTGCTGATTAGGCCAATCACCGTTGTATCATCTGCATACTTGATGATGGTGTTAGTACCATGTACAGGTGTGCAGTCATAGGTGAAGAGGGAGTAGAGGAGGGGGCTCAGCACACAGCCCTGTGGAACGCCGGTGTTCAGGGTGAGGGTTGAAGAGGTGTGCTTGTCTAACCTCACAGACTGGGGTCTGTTGGTTAGAAAGTCCAGTATCCAGTTGCAGAGGGAGGGGTCGATGCCCAGGTCGCTGAGATAGGGACGTTTTGGCTCGGGATCTTATTGAAACATATAACATTGTTAAGGGTTTGCACTCGCTAGAGGCAGGAAACATGTTCCCGATGTTGGGGGAGTTCAGAACCAGGGGCCACAGTTTAAGAATAAGGAGTAAGCCATTTAGAATGGAGACGAGGAAAACACTTTTTCACACAGAGAGTTGTGAGTCTGTGGAGTTCTCTGCCTCAGAGGGCAGTGGAAGCCGGTTCCCTGGATACTTTCAAGGTAGACAAAAGTGCTGGAGAAAGTCAACGGGTGCAGCAGCATCTACGGAGCGAAGGAAATAGGCAACGTTTCGAGCCGAAAATCCTAGCGGAGTCAGGGGATATGGGATGAAGGCAGGAACGGGGTACTGATTGGGGATGATCAGCCATGATCACATTGAATGGCCGGTGTTGGCTCGAAGGGCCGAATGGCCTACTCCTGCACTCAATATTGTCTATTGAGCCGTTTCGCGAAGTGGAAAACAAATAAAACTGCAGGTGCTGGAAACAGATGCGCTGGAAGAACTCAGTCAGTCAGGCAGCATCTGTGGGAAGAGAAGCATTTAACGTTTCAGGTCGGAGGCTTCTTCAGAACTGAGAAAGAGGGAAATGAAACGGCTCCAAAGTCACCGGACATGTCTTTGTCGCGCCCACCCCCAATACCCACACGTTTCATCCACCCCCCTCCTCCCTACACTCATCTCCCCGAGTCTTACAGTTCCCTTTTATCCTCCCACATCCTTCACATTTCACCTCCTCTTCTCTCCTTATCTGACACGTTTTGTCTCGTTTTCACCTCCAGCCTTTGTCACTTACTCCGTCCGTCTGCAATTCACTCACCCCACCTGTATCCACCCATCACTCCCCAGGCTTCCCCCCCCCCCCCCCTCTCTCTCTCTCTCTCCCCACCCCCTACTCCAAAGGTTCCCAG
The DNA here is from genome assembly GCF_028641065.1 of Leucoraja erinaceus. Taxonomy (NCBI): domain Eukaryota; kingdom Metazoa; phylum Chordata; class Chondrichthyes; order Rajiformes; family Rajidae; genus Leucoraja; species Leucoraja erinaceus. Next base: position 418,438 of record NW_026576718.1, on the reverse strand, counting down.
CCTTTTTCATCCCGTTTACCCATATAACCATATAACAATTACAGCACGGAAACAGGCCACCTCGGCCCTTCTAGTCCGTGCCGAACACGTATTCTCCCCTAGTCCCATATACCTGCACTCAGACCATAACCCTCCATTCCTTTCCCGTCCATATCCAATTGATTTTTAAATGATAAAATCGACCCTGCCTCCATCACTTCTACTAGAAGCTCATTCCACACAGCTACCACTCTCTGAGTAAAGAAGTTCCCCCTCATGTTACCCCTAAACTTCTGTCCCTTAATTCTCAAATCGTGTCCTCTTGTTTGAATCTTCCCTACTCTCAGTGGGAAAAGTTTATCCACGTCAACTCTGTCTATCCCTCTCATCATTTTAAAGACCTCTATCAAGTCCCCCCTTAACCTTCTGCGCTCCAAAGAATAAAGACCTATCTTGTTCAACCTTTCACTGTAACTTAGTTGCTGAAACCCAGGCAACATTCTAGTAAATCTCCTCTGTACTCTCTCTATTTTGCTGACATCTTTCCATAATTTGGCGACCAAAATTGTACACCACCCTGGCAACTTTAATACTTTAATAAGATAAGATAATATCTTTTATTGTCAGTGCCCAGAGGTGCAACGAGATTTGGTATGCAGCTTCCATTCCATCCGATGTCATAACTTAAACAACTAAAATCTAGATACCCGGAGAAACATGATTTGTAAAAAAGAACAGAACCAAACACAGTCAGTCAATGAGAAAAAATATGTACAAATCCAGAATCAACAAATTTACCCCCCAGGGCACATTTACCCCCCCCCCCCCCCCCCCCGGTTGGGAACCCTTGCCCTACTCCATCAGTCTGAAGAAGGGTCGGGGCGTGAAACGTCGTCTGTTCATTCCCTCCACAGATGCTGAACATTTTGTTGTTTATTATGAGTTTTACAGGGTCCTATAGACAATAGGTGCATGAGTAGGCCATTCGGCCCTTCAATGTGCCAGCACCGCCATTCAATGTGATCATGGCTGATCATCCCCAATCAGTACCCCATTCCTGCCTTCTCCGCAGATCCCCTGACTCCGCTATCTTTCAGAGCCCTATCTAGCTCTCTCTTGAAAGTATCCAGAGAACCGGCCTCCACCGCCCTCTGAGGCAGAGAATTCCACAGACTCACAACTCTCTGTGTGAAGTATAGGAGCAGGGAGGTTCTACTGCAGTTGTGAGACCACACCTGGAGTATTGCGTACAGTTTTGGTCTCCAAATCTGAGGAAGGACATTATTGCCATAGAGGGAGTGCAGAGACGGTTCACCAGACTGATTCCTGGGATGTCAGGACTGTCTTATGAAGAAAGACTGGATAGACTTGGTTTATACTCTCTAGAATTTAGAAGATTGAGAGGGGATCTTATAGAAACTTACAAAATTCTTAAGGGGTTGGACAGGCTAGATGCAGGAAGATTGTTCCCGATGTTAGGGAAGTCCAGGACAAGGGGTCACAGCTTAAGGATAAAGGGGAAATCCTTTAAAACCGAGATGAGAAGAACTTTTTTCACACAGAGAGTGGTGAATCTCTGGAACTCTCTGCCACAGAGGGTAGTTGAGGCCAGTTCATTGGCTATATTTAAGAGGGAGTTAGATGTGGCCCTTGTGGCTAAGGGGATCAGGGGGTATGGAGAGAAGGCAGGTACGGGATACTGAGTTGGATGATCAGCCATGATCATATTGAATGGCGGTGCAGGCTCGAAGGGCCGAATGGCCTACTCCTGCACCTAATTTCTATGTTTCTATGAAAAAGTGTTTCCTCGTCTCTGTTCTAAATGGCTTTACCCCTTATTCTTAAACTGTGGCCCCTGGTTCTGGACTCCCCCAACATCGGGAACATGTTTCCTGCCTCTAGCGTGTCCAAACCCCTAACAATCTTATATGTTTCAATAAGACCTCCTCTCATCCTTCTAAACTCCAGCGTATACAAGCCCAGCTGCTCCATTCTCTCAGCATATGACAGTCCCGCCTTCACGGGAATTAACCTTGTAAACCTACTCTGCACTCCCTCAATAGCAAGAATGTCCTTCCTCAAATTAGGGGATCAAAACTGCACACAATACTCCAGGTGTGGTCTCACTAGGACCCTGTACAACTGCAGAAGGACCTCTAGTGGTCTCACTAGGTCTTTACATGCCCTGTTGTGCTGTTGAAAGTAAGGGCTTCTATACCCCGTGACTCTGCTCTCACTCCCCATCCCCCCCACATGCAACAAGGGCTGAGTCCCCCTTGTCCTCACCTTCCACCCCACTAGCCGTCACAAACAACAAATAATCCTCCGACATTTTCGCCACCTCCAACGTGATCCCACCACCGGCCACATCTTCCCATCTCCCCCCATGTTGGCTTTCCGCTGAGACCGCTCCCTCCGCAACTCCCTGCTCAATTCGTCCCTTCCCACCCAAACCACCCCCTTCCCTGGTACTTGCCCTTGCAACCGCAGGAAATGCTACACTTGTCGCTTTACCTCCCCCCTCGACTCCATCCAAGGACCCAGGTGAGGCAGTGGTTCACCTGCACCTCCTCCAACCTCATCTATTGCATCCGCTGCTCTAGGTGTCAGCTGCTCTACATCGGTGAGACCAAGCGCAGGCTTGGCGATCGCTTCGCCCAACACCTCTGCTCGGTCCGCATTAACCAACCTGATCTCCTGGTGGCTCAGCACTTCAACTCCCCCTCCCATTCCCAATCTGACCCTTTCCGTCCTGGGCCTCCTCCATGGTCAGAGTGAGTCCCACCGCAAATTGGAGGAGCAGCACCTCATATTTTGCTTGGGCAGCCTGCACCCCAGCGGTATGAACATTGACCTCTAATTTCAGGTAGTCCCTGCTTTCTCCTTCCCTTCTCAGCTCGCCCTCAGCCCACTGGCTCCATATCTTCCTTTCTTCTTCCCGCACCCTTACACCAGTCTGAAGAAGGGTTTTGACCAGAAACGCCGCCTATTTCCTTTGCTCCATAGATGCTGCCTCACCCGCTGAGTTTCTCCAGCATTTTTGTCTACCTAAAATTCTTAAGGGATTGGACAGGTTAGATGCAGGAAAAATGTTCCCGATGTTGGGGGAGTCCAGAACCAGGGGTCACAGTTTAAGAATAATGAGTCGGCCATTTTGGACTGAGATGAGGAAATATTTCTTCACCCAGAGAGTTGTGAATCTTTGGAATTCTCTGCCTCAGAGGGCAATTCACTGGATGTTTTCGAGTGAGTTAGATTTAGCTCTTGGGGCTAACGGAATCAAGGTATATGGTGGAAAAAGCAGGAATGGGGTACTGATTTTAGATGTTTAAGAAGGAACTGCAGATGCTGGAAAAATCAAAGGTAGACAAAAATGCTGGAGAAACTCAGCGGGTGACATTTCGGGTCGAAACCTGAAGAAGGGTCTCGACCCGAAATGTTGCCCATTCCTTCGCTCCATAGATGCTGCCTCACCCGCTGAGTTTCTCCAGCATTTTTGTCTACCTACTGATTTTAGATGATCAGCCATGATCATATTGAATGACGGTGCTGGCTGAAATGGCCTGCTCCTGCAATGTTTCTATTAGTCGGGGTATATTAGTGTGTATATCTGTGTGTGTCAGTGCCTGTTTCAAGTCAGTCAGAACGGGGAATTCACACCATCCAGAATTCACGTAATCCAGAGTAATTGCCATTTAATTCCACATTGGGTGGAAACGGAGTCAGATATGCAACGTTGCCCCCCAGTTGCCTCACCCCACTTTCTCAAGGGGACACATTTGCTGAGACAAGGCGTGCAATCAGAGCGGGGAGGGGAAGTCAGACTGAAACTAAATCATAAGGGATAGGAGCAGAATTAGGCCATTCGGCCCACTCCTGCACCTATTTTTCAATGTTTCTACGCATTATATCTCATGAATTTCTTTCTTTCTTTCTCTGCCGTTGCCCTCCAGTTGCAGAGTATTGCTGAAAAGAACACCTCGTTGGTGCCCATCGGGAAGCCGGCGTCTGAGGTGAGTGTGTGACTGGATCCTCCCACTGCCCACTTGACATTTCGTTCCTCTCCTTATTTGAAAACCATCCGAGTCCGTCCACCCTCTCCCCGTTGCTAATACAGGTGCACAACCTATTATCCGAAAGCCTTGGGACCAGACGCTTCTCGGATTTCGGAATTTTTCAGATTTCCGAAATGGAATATTTTTAGCGTAGATTAGGTAGGTAGCGCGGGCGGCTTGAAAAGTCTGGAGCGGCTGCCTCCTCCCTGGACGGAGAATCATTGTAAATCATTGCTTAAATGTTAGTCAGTTAGCTTGGAGGGATTTTATGTGGTGGTGGGGGGGGGGGGGGAAGGGGGAAACTTTAATTCTTAGTCCCCTACCTGGTCGGAGAGGCGGGGAGCAGGCAATGCCTTACCGGGTCGCCGTGCGGTAAGCTCCGGAGCGCTGTGGCCGCCGACTCCCAACATTGTGGAGCTGGGGCTGCGGACGTCCGGCCGCGGGGCTGCGCTGGATTTGGAGCGCCGCGCAGCCAGGGGTAGAGTTGCCCGGTCGGAGCTACAACCGGACGCCCGCAGCCCCAGCTCCGCGATGTTGGGAGTTGGCGGCCACAGCGCTCCGGAGCTTACTGCACGGCAACCCGGTAAGGCATTGCCCGCTCCCCGCCTCTCCGACCAGGTAGGGGACTAAGAATTAAAGTTTCCCCCTTCACCCCCCCACCTCCCCCACCCCCCTTCACATAAAAGCCCACCAAACTAACTGACTAACATTTAAGCAATGATTTACAGATGTTTAAGTGTCTCCCCGGTCTCGGGGGAGGAGGCAGCCGCTACAGTAGTACAGACCTGGGTTGACCGTGGGTCGTTTCGGGTCAGGTTTGGCGCCAAACGCGAGCTTTGGTGTGCAGACGACATCCTGGAAAAAATGTCCGGTTTTCGGAGCTTTTCGGTTTCCGGAACTCTGGATAAAAGGTTGTGCACCTGTACCTCCTAACGCAGGCGGCATCGTTCTGGTGAACCTCCTCTGCACCGCCTCCAAAGCCCCCACACGCTTCCTGTAATGGGGGCGACCAGAACTGCACGCGACACTCCAAATGCGGCCTGACCAACGTCCTATGAAGCTGCGGTAGACAAAAGTGCTGGAGAAACTCAGCGGGTGCGGCAGCATCTGTGGAGCGAAGGAAATATGCAACGTTTCGGGCCGAAACCCTTCTGGAGGATAACGCTGCAACAGGACTTGCTGACTCTCACACTCAATGCCCCAGTCTCATCATCATCGGCGGTCACTCAACTGATGCCTGTGTGTGATGGCAGTCTGAAGAAGGGTCTCAACCCGAAACGTAACCCGTTCCTCCGCTCCATAGATGCTGCCTCACCCCGCTGAGTATATCTACCTGCAAGACTCGAATTGTTCTCTGGGCCACAGTGACCTGACCCCCGCTCCCCTGTCCTGCGATCTAACGGTACGCTGGTCTCGCCCCACAGCAGAACTATGACGACGAGGAAGAGGAGGACGATGAGGATGATGAAGACAGCGAGGAGGACTCCGAGGAGGATGAAGACATGCAGGACATGGACGAGATGAACGATTACAACGAGTCCCCCGATGACGGAGAGATAAACGAGGTGAGTGGAGGAACCAGGGCCAGCGTCAAGAATGTTTTATTGTCATGTGTTCCAGATAGGACAATGACGTCCTTACTTGCTGCAGCACAACACAATGTGTAAACATAGTACATAGTGAGTTTATTGTCATGTGTCCCTGTATAGGACAATGAAATTCTTGCTTTGCTTCAGCACACAGAACATAGTAGGCATTTACTACAAAACAGATCAGTGTGTCCATATACCATGATATAAATATATACACACATGAATAAATAAACTGGTAAAGTGCAAATAAACAGAAAATGGGTTATTAATAATCAGAGTTTTGTCCGAGCCAGGTTTAATAGCCTGATGGCTGTGGGGAAGTAGCTATTCCTGAACCTGGTTGTTGCAGTCTTCAGGCTCCTGTACCTTCTACCTGAAGGTAGCGGGGAGATGAGTGTGTGGCCCGGATGGTGTGGGTCTTTGATGATACTGCCAGCCTTTTTGAGGCAGCGACTGCGATAAATCCCCTCGATGGAAGGAAGGTCAGAGCCGATGATGGACTGGGCAGTGTTTACTACTTTTTGTAGTCTTTTCCTCTCCAGGGCGCTCAAATTGCCGAACCAAGTCACGATGCAACCGGTCAGCATGCTCTCTACTGTGCACCTGTAGAAGTTAGAGAGAGTCCTCCTTGGCAAACCGACTCTCTGTAATCTTCTCAGGAAGTAGAGGCGCTAATGAGCTTACTTGATAATTGCATCAGTGTTCTCAGACCAGGAAAGATCTTCAGAGATGTGATATAATCTAATCTAATCTGATATAAACACCCAAACTGCTGGGAAAAGGGTGGCAGGCATGGTGGCACAGCGGTAGAGCTTCCTCCTAACATCCCCAAAAACTGCTTGTTTACAAGGATAATCCCCGGAATGAGTGGGTTAACATATGATGAGTGTTTGCCAGCACTGGGCCTGTACTCGCTGGAGTTTAGAAGGTTGAGGGGGGACCTCATTGAAACTTACAGAATAGTGAAAGGCCTGGATAGAGTGGATGTGGAGAGGATGTTTCCACTGGTGGGAGAGTCTAGGACCAGAGGTCACAGCCTCAGAATTAAAGGGCGCTCTTTTAGAAAGGAGGTGAGGAGGAACTTCTTTAGTCAGAGGGTGGTGAATCTGTGGAACTCATTGCCACAGAGGGCTGTGGAGGCCAAGGCAGTGGATATTTTTAAGGCAGAGATAGACAAATTCTTGATTAGAACGGGTGTCAAGGGTTATGGGGAGAAGGCAGGAAAATGGGATTAGGAGGCAGAGATCAGCCATGATTGAATGGCGGAGTAGACTCAATGGGCCGAATGGCCTAATTCTACTCCTATAGCTTGTGAACTTGTGAAGACCCAGGTTCGATCCTGACTACGGGTGCTGTCTGTACAGAGTTTGTACATTCTTCCCGTGACCTGCGTGGGTTTTCTCCGGGATCTCTGCTTTCCTCTCACGCTCCAAATACGTGCAGGTTTGTAGGTTAATTGGCGTGTAGGGTATTGTTAATGTGCGGGGATCGCTGGTCGGCGTGGACTCGGTGGGCCGAAGGGCCTGTTTCCGTGCTGGTATCTCAAACTAAACTCAATAGGTCAGGCAGCATCTATGGAGAGAAAGAGAGAAAGGTCTGAAGAAGGGTCTCGACCCGAAACATCACTCATTGTTTCTCTCCAGAGATGCAGCCTGTCCCGCTGAGTTACTCTGGCTTTTATGTATTTATCTTCGAAAAATATTGTTATCTCTTTCCATGGATAACACTGACAATATGTCGCAACATAGAAAATAGGTGCAGGAGGAGGCCATTCGGCCCTTCAGCGTGCACTGCCATTCATTGTGATCATGGCTGATCATCCACAATCAATAAACCGTGCCTGCCTTCTCCCCATATCCCTTTACTCCACTAGCCCCTAGAGCTCTAACTCTAAATTAAATCCATCCAGTGACTTGGCCTCCACTACCCTCTGTGGCAGGGAATTCTATAAATTCACAACTCTCTGGGTGAAAAAGTTTTTTCTCGTCTCAGTTTTAAATGGCCTCCCCTTTATTCTTAGACTGTGGCCCCTGGTTCTGGACTCGCCCACCATTGGGGAAAAAAATTTCCTGCATCTAGCTTGTCCAGCCCTTTTATAATTTTATATGTTTCTATAAGATCCCCTCTCATCCTTCTAAATTCCAGTGAATACAAGCCCAGTCTTTCCAATCTTTCCTCATATGACAGTCCCACCTGTTTCAATGGACAATAGGTGCAGGAGTAGGTCATTCGGCCCTTCGAGCCAGCACCGCCATTCAATGTGATCATGGCTGATCATCCCCAATCAGTACCCCGTTCCTGCCTTCTCCCCATATCCCCTGACTCCGCTATTTTTATGAGCCCTATCTAACTCTCTCTTGAAAGCATCCAGAGAACCGGCCTCCATCAGAGGCAGAGAAGTCCACAGACTCACCATGCTGTATCTCTAAATTAAAAAAAATGAGGGACCAAAACTGCACACAATGCACAAATGTAGGAAGGAGCTGAAGATGCAGGTTTACACCGAAGATGGACACAAAATGCTGGAGTAAGTCAGCGGGACAGGCAGCATCTCAGGAGAGATGGGATGGGTAGCGTTTTGGGTCGAGCCCCTTCTCTGTGTGTGTCTACCATTGAATCATTATCGCCCCCAGATCGACATGGAGGGTACGGAGCAAGACCAGGACCAGTGGATGATCTGACGGGCCCCAAGATTGCAGCAGCAGCTGCAACGTGATCTCTGCCTGGGCTCCCCCACCCCGCCGGATAACGGCGAGGATGTCCGCGTGTCGTGTCCGACGCTCCCCAACGCTGCTCTTCATCTGGTGACTGAACTGCGAGCAAGTTCACCCGACGGCAGACTTTCTGGTGGGACCTTGGAGGAGATTACTCAGCCCCTCGCTCGCATTGCCGTGGGCAGGTCTGAGCCTCCTCTGCCTGACACCCTTTCCAATAAAGAATCCTACAATCTCAGTTGTGATCTTATTTCATCGACGCTGCATTGAGACGAGTCAAGTCGGGACGTCACGGTGGCGCGGCAGGTAGAGCTGCTGCCTCACCGCGCCAGAGACCCCGGTTCCATCCCCGCCACGGGTGCTGTCCGTACGGAGTTTGCACGTTCTCCCCCGTCACCGCGTGGGTTTTCACCGGGTGCTCCGGTTTCCTCCCACGCTCCAAAGACGTAGGATAGTGCTAGTGTACGGGGTGATCACTGGTCGGCGTGGACTCGGTGGGCCAAAGAACCTGTTTCTGTGCTGTATCTCTTAAGGCAAGAATCCAGAACTCCCTGAAATAGAGGGGAGACAAAAATGCTGGAGAAACTTAGCGGGTGAGGCAGCATCTATGGAGCGAAGGAATAGGTGACGTTTCGGGTCGAGACCCTTCTTCAGACTGATGTGGGGGTGAGGGCTGGAAGAATAAAGGAAGAGGCGGAGATAGTGGGCTGTGGGAGAGCTGGGAAGGGGAGGGGAAAGAGGGAGAAAGCAGGGACTACCTGAAATTGGAGAAGTCAATGTTCATACCCAAACGAAATATGAGGTGCTGCTCCTCCAATTTGCAGTGGGACTCACTCTGTCCAAGGAGGAGGCCCAGGACAGAAAGGTCGGATTCAGAATGGGCATCCGCTGTTCCAGGTGTCAACTGCTCTACATCGGTGAGACCAAGCGCAGACTTGGCGATCGTTTTCCCCAACACCTCCACTCGGTTCGCATTAACCAACCTGATCTCCCAGTGGCTCAGCACTTCAACTCCCCCTCCCATTCCATGTAGCAGATGTTTTTTCCAGCGAAGATAGACACAAAATGCTGCAGTAACTCAGCAGGTCCATCTCTGGAGAACAAGAATAGGTGACAATTCCAGATTCAAGATTCAAGAGAGTTTATTATCATGTGTCCCAGATAGGACAATATGTCCCAGATAAACCTCCAGTTTAAATTCCATTTGGAATATGTTGGAGGACCAAGAAACCAAGACATTCTTGCTTCGCTTTGGCACAGCAGAATATAGTCTACCGATCTATCGATTTCAAGGAGTTCTGGATCTGCATCCAGCATCTGCAGTTCCTTCTTGAAAACTTATTCATTCATTCGTTACCCAGAGAGTTGTGAATCTGTGGAATTCTCTGCCACAGAAGGCCAATTCACTTGTGTTTAAGAGGGAACTGCAGATGCTGGAGAATCGAAGGTTACACAAAAAAGCTGGAGAAACTCATCTATTGCGTCCGCTGCTCTAGATGTCAGCAGATCTATATCGGTCAGACCAAGCGGAGGTTGGGCGATCGTTTCGCCGAACACCTCCGCTCGGTCCGCAATAACCAAGCTGACCTCCTGGTGGCTCAGCACTTCAACTCCCCCTCCCACTCCGTCTCCGACCTCTCTGTCCTGGGTCTCCTCCATGGCCACAGCGAGCAGCACCGGAAATTGGAGGAACAGCACCTCATATTCCGTTTGGGGAGTCTGCATCCCGGGGGCATGAACATCGAATTCTCCCAATTTTGTTAGTCCTTGCTGTCTCCTCCCCCTCCTCAGCCCCCCTGCTGTCTCCTCCCACCCTCCAGCCTTCGGGCTCTTCCTCCTTTTCCCTTTCTTGTCCCCGCCCACCCCCGTCCCCGATCAGTCTGAAGAAGGGTTTCGGCCCGAAACGTTGCCTATTTCCTTCGCTCCATAGATGCTGCTGCACCCGCTGAGTTTCTCCAGCTTTTTTGTGTAAGGCCAATTCACTTGATGTTTTCAAGAGAGAGCTGGATTTAGCTCTTGGGGCTAACGGAATCACATGATATGGGAAGAAAGCAAGAACGGGGTACTGATTGTAAATGATCAGCCATGATCACAATGAATGACTGCAGGCTCGAAGGGCCAAATGGCCTCCCCCTGCACCTATTTTCTATAATAATAATAATAATAATTTTATTTATAGGGCACTTTAAAAACAAACATAGTTGCAACAAAGTGCTGTACATCACTAATCATTGACAAAAAAGTTAATACACACCAAAAATAACAATCAAAAGAAATAGTAGGAAAAGACATGTGAAATAAAGAAACATCAAAAACACCAAAAACAGAAGCAAAGTCTCAGGCATGGTCAAAAGCCAGGGAGTAGAAATGTGTTTTAACACTGGATTTGAAGATGGACAGTGAGGGGGCCTGTCTGATGTGCAACGGCAGGGTGTTCCAGAGTGCCGGAGCAGCAACAGAGAAGGCTCTATCCCCTCTGAGCCTCCGACTAGACCTCGGTACCTCCAGGAGCAGCTGACCAGCTGACCTGAGGGACCGGGCAGGAGCGTATGGGTGGAGCAGCTCAGAGAGGTAAGGCGGGGCGAGCCCATTTAGAGATTTAAAAACAAATAACAGTATCTTAAAATGAACTCGAAAGTGCACCGGGAGCCAGTGTAGGGAGGCTAGAATTGGTGATATGTGCTCCCTCTTTCGAGTCCCAGTTAAAAGGCGAGCAGCAGCATTCTGAACCAACTGGAGACGAGCCAGTGAAGAACGAGCAACACCAATATAGAGCGCGTTACAGTAATCCAGCCTAGATGTAATAAAGGCATGGATTACTGTCTCAAAATGCTGCCGCTCGAGAATGGGCTTCACCTTCGCCAGCTTCCTTAGGTGAAAGAAGCTGGACTTAACCACCGCGCATATTTGGCGATCTAATTTAAAGTCACTGTCCATCCTAAAACCCAGGTTCACAACTGTTGGCTTCACGTACCTTGACAATGGACCTAAATCAACAAATGGAGGTTCACGGCAGCCATTGGGATCAAATAAAATCACGTCTGTCTTCTTTTCATTAAATCCAAGAAAGTTTAGGGCCAACCAGGACTTAATGTCATCAAGACAAGACAGAAGCGATTTTACAGAAAAGGCATCTTCCCCCCTCAGCGGCAAATAAAGCTGGGTATCATCTGCATAACAGTGGAAAGAGATGCCATGCTTTCTAAGGATGGAACCCAGAGGAAGTATGTACAGCGAGAAAAGCAGGGGCCCCAGAATCGAACCCTGTGGAACCCCATATGACAGGGGAGCGGAAGAGGATTCAAACCCAGCAAGGCTAACACACATGGTTCTGCCCGCCAGATAGGACCTGAACCATCCCAGGGCACTGCCGCAGATGCCCACTAACTGCTGTAGCCGAGATAACAAGATATTATGGTCCACCGTATCAAAGGCGGCAGACAAGTCCAGCAGGACAAGAACCACACAATCCCCAGAATCATTAGCCAGGAGGATGTCGTTAAAAACCCTTAGCAATGCTGACTCCGTGCTGTGCATGGTTTTAAATCCAGACTGGAAGATCTCCCGAATATCATGCTCCTCCAGGAATAGTTTTAGCTGAGCATAAACAACTCTCTCCAGTAATTTAGAAATAAAAGGCAATTTCGAGATGGGTCTAAAATTGGCCAGAACAGATTGATGCAGGCCAGGTTTCTTAAGTAGTGGTTGCACTACCGCATGTTTAAAACTAACAGGGACAACCCCAGAACACAAGCTGCTGTTAATAATGGCAAGAACCGACTGCCCTATACTAGAGAAAACCTCCTTAAAAAGATGTGGAGGGACCGCATCACAAGGAGAACCCGATGGCTTAATATGGGAAACCACATCCTTTAAATACGATATAGTCACAGGCTCAAACTTGTCGAATACCACCAGGCAAGGGACCGAAACAGAAGGGTCAGAGGCAGGTGCTGAAATGTTAGCCCTTAAGGAAACAACCTTATCAACATAAAGTGCAGGAAGTCATTACACATTTCAGGTGAAGCTTCCAGACAGACAGGCTGCGGGGCATTTAGAACAGAGTCAATGATTTCAAATAGCACACGAGGGTTGTTACACTTTGACACAATAATTTTAGACAGGTACTCTCTCTTGGCCTTTTTAACACTGTTTTGGTAGTGACGCCAACAGTCCCTGAGAATTTGAAGTGAAACCTGTAGCCTGTCCTTCCTCCACTTTCGCTCAGCTCTACGACACTCCCGTCGTGCTGCACGAGTCACTGCACTGAACCAGGGTTCAGGTTTAGCCCTCGGCTTCAACGATCTTAACGGAGCCACAGAGTCCAGTATAGTCCTGCATGAAGAATGAAACCACGAACTAATCTCCTCCGTACCAAGAGGAGTGGACGCAGAGGGGGGCGCAGAGCTGATCGAAAGCAGCAGAGAACTTGCCAGCAGTAAAAGGGCTAAAAGACCGACAGCGCCGAGCAGACACCACAGGCAAAATTGCTTCACAGGAGAAATTGACATCAAACAATACAGGCATATGATCTGAAAACACACTATCAGAGATTGCCAAATTCAACACAGACAAGCCATGAGAGAGAACAAGGTCCAGTGTATGTCCATGTTCGTGTGTGGGACCAGACACACACTGGACAAAATCAGAAGAGTCAACAAGGCTAAAAAAGTCCTTCGCTAACGGCTTATCAGGACAGTACACATGGATGTTAAAGTCCCCAACCAAAAGGACACGATCATAGTTGGGCATGATCCCAGCCAGAAAATCAGAGAATTCATTTACAAAGTCCTTATTATACTTGGGCGGTCGGTAGATGACTGCACAAAGCACCGGTTTGTAGCGGCCCACTTCAAATAAAGTTGCTTCGAAACTGGAGAAAGAAGATGATAGAGGGCATTGCCTGCACTTAAAGTTATTTTTATAAACAGCCGCTGTTCCTCCTCCACGGCCCGATATCCGCGGTGAGTTGAAATAAGAGCAGCCAGCCGGTAATAGCTCAACAAGAGCGCTGCACTCACATGGACCCATCCAAGTCTCAGTCACACAGAGGAAATCCAGTCCACGGGAGCAGAAGAGATCCCACAGTATAAAAGTCTTGTTTGCCAGGGATCTGGCGTTCACTAAACCAATCCTGGAGGGGGATGGACTCACCAGATCAGCTGATCGCTGAGCCCGGTGCAGAGTCCTCAGGTTCCAGGGATTCACCCCGCGGTGGCGGGGCCGAGGAGAGCATGGGGGGCGTGGCCCGTCTCGCCGCAGCTCCTGAACATAGGAAGGGGTGGGGGCGAAGGGACCCACCCGGAAGAGTTGGTGTACCAGGTGACCTCCTTCGTTCCTCCTACCGAGACGGTGAGCCAGGCCAGTTCTCCGTGCTGCAGCAGGTGGACAGTGCTCCCGATCGCTGGGGAGGAGATTGTCCGTTTACAGTTGACAGTTGGTGAGCACCAGGCTGAAGGCTGAAGGCCCCGGAGATGTCCCTGAGCAAAGTGTTCCCGACGCCCAAGGCCTTCGAGGAGATTCCCACCTCCTGGCCCACCCAGTTTAGACTTCACCAGTCGACCGCTACGTTTGCCACGGCGACGGCGACGCTTCCTCGGGCTTAAAACCCACTCCAGGTGAGTTTGGACTCCCAAGAGGAACGGGGGCAGTGTAGTATGTCCGCGGTAAACAAAGGCACCGACATTACACTGAATGTCCATTAGAGATGTACGGTCGTAGACCAGCAGAGACTTTAGTTGTATAACACCAATAGAAAACACAAAAAACAGAGAGAGCAACAGACAGGCAGCCATAGACATCGGCGCCATCTTGGAAAATATGTTTACTATAATATGGGGAGAAAGCCGGATGGGGGGGGGGGGGGGACTTTTGGATGATCAGCCATTATCATATTGAATGGTGGTGTGGCTCGAAGGACTGAATGGCCTACTCCTGCACCTATTTTTCTATGTTTTTAAGGTAGACAACAATGCTGGAGAAACTCAGCGGGTGAGGCAGCATCTATGGGGTGCTGCACTGGCAGCAGCCTCTACCTACAGCCTGTATGTCATTTCTATCTTTTTAAATTATTTTTAGTTAGTCTAAAGTCTGTTTTTGGGGGAAACTTTTACTTTTCTATGTGGGGGAGGGGGGCAGGGTAAGGGGGGAAACCGTCTCCCAGTCTCTTCCTGGCGGGGACGCGACTATTTCGCCGAGTCGCGTCCTCGCCCCCCACCCTACCAGCTGGATCGGAGCGGCCTTTCCTGCCGGGGACCGGGATCCGGACCTGGGCTGCTACAGCGGCGGCGCAGCGCTGGAGTCACCGCGGAGCGGGCGATGCCTACCTGGGTCGCCGTTTGGACCTCCGGAGCGTTGGGCCATTGCTCCAACATCGTGGAGCTCTGGTGCGGAGAGCTTCCAACGCGGGCGGCGCTGAACAGCATCGTGGAGTCCTGGAGCGCCTTGTAGAGGGTCTCCAGCAGCAGTCTCCACCCGGTGCGGCCTACGGACATTGGAAGCCGCCGACTCCGGTAGGAGGGGGCCGACTCTGGTGTCCACGCCGCTGAGGACGTCCCGCAGCCCCGACGTTGGACTGGTATCACCCCGGCGAGCGGTCCTGGTCATCGGGCCGCCTGTAGCTGCAACTGCGGAGGGCTTGGGGAGACCCTGACCACGGGGAACAGTGGAGGAAGAGACTGACTTTGGTGCCTTCCCACACAGTGGGAAACTTTGATTCTGCTGTGTGGGAATATTTTGTGTTAAATTCTATAGTGTGTTGAGTCCTGTTTATTTTTATTGTATGGCTGTATGGGAATTCATTTCACTGTGCCATCTGGCACATGTGACAATTAAATCTATCTTGTATCTTGTATCTTGTATGTAGCGAAATAAGTGATGTTTCGGGACTGGACCCTTCTTCAGACTGAGGAAGTCTCTTCTATGTTTCTTCTATGTTCCTCTCCAGCGATGCTGCCTGACCCACTGAGCAATTTGTGCCTATCTTCCGGTAGCTGTCAAGCAGAGCTCTATAATCTTTGCTTTCAAGTGTTGTTTATAGTAGCAGCCTCGACTACCTCCTCTGGCAGTAATGGGCATGGATGGGCGAGGTTTGGGGGTGGGGTCAGCTCCCTTCCACGGATGCTGCCCGGACCAGTGGGTGATTCCGCACATTGTGGATCTGCCGCCGCCGCCGCCGCCTGTAACAACTGGGCGCGCCTGCGCACTGCGGCCGCACTGTAGCGAGCTGAGCCGGCGCGCAGGCGCAGTGCAGGGCAGCGGAACACGTGGGGCCGGCAGCGGCGTGAATGCGCGGAACCGGCGCAAGTTGAGAGGAAGGAGCTGCCGGGGGGAAGAGGTGGAGGTGGTGCAGGTGGTGCAGGTGGTGCAGGTGCCAGCGCCAGGTGTGTGGGTCGGGGCTGCGGTGCCCCAGGGTGCCGGCGTGTAAACGTGTGCCGGGGGTGGGGGCGGGGTCGTCAGTACTTGTGACCCTGGGGGTGAGGGCACGCCGGGGTGGGTGTGTGTCAGACTGACAGTGAGTGTGTGTGCTTCTGCCTGTGTGAGACTGCCTGTGTATGATTCTGGCAGTGTGTGTGACTCTGCATGTGTGTGCGCGTGACTGTGTTTGTATATGATTGTGAGTGTGTATATATGTGTGAGACTGTGTGTATGAGTATGTATGTATGTGTGTGTGTATGATTATGTGTGTGTGTGTATGAGTATGCGTGTGTGTGTATGATCATGTGTGTGCGACTATGATTATGTGTGTGTGTGCGTATATGTGTGTGTATATAAGTGTGTGTATATGATTATGTGTGTGTATATGATTATGTGTGTGTGTGTGTGTGTAAGACTATATGATTGTGAGTGTGAGACTGTGAGTGTATATGAGTGTGTGTATATGATTATGTGTGTTTGTATATGAGTGTGTGTATATGTATATGAGTGTGTGTATATGATTATGTGTGTGTGCGACTGTGTATATAAGTGTGTGTATATGATTATGTGTGTGTATATGATTTGTGTGTGTGTGTGTATATGATTATGTGTGTGTGTAAGACTATATGATTATGTGTGTGAGTGTGAGACTGTGAGTGTATATGAGTGTGTGTATATGATTATGTGTGTTTGTATATGAATGTGTGTATATGATTATGTGTGTATATGCGTGTGTGTATATGATTATGTGTGTGTGTATATGAGTGTGTGTATATGACTATGTGTGTGAAACTATATGAGTGTGTGTATATGAATATGTGTGTGTGTATATGATTATGACTTTCAGAAGGCTTTCGACAAGGTCTCACATAAGAGATTAGTATACAAACTCAAAGCACATGGTATTGGGAGTTCAGTATTGATGTGGATAGAGAACTGGCTGGCAGACAGGAAGCAAAGAGTAGGAGTAAACGGGTCCTTTTCAGAATGGCAGGCTGTGACTAGTGGGGTACCGCAAGGCTCAGTTCTGGGACCCCAGCTATTTACACTATATATTAATGATTTGGACGAGGGAATTGAATGCAACAACTCCAAGTTTGCGGATGACACAAAGCTGGGGGGCAGTGTTAGCTGTGAGGAGGATGCTAGGAGGCTGCAAGGTGACTTGGATAGGCTGGGTGAGTGGGCAAATGCATGGCAGATGCAGTATAATGTGGATAAATGTGAGGTTATCCACTTTGGTGGCAAAAACAGGAAAGTAGACTATTACCTGAATGGTTGCCGATTAGGAAAAGGGGAGATGCAACGAGACCTGGGTGTCATGGTACACCAGTCATTGAAAGTAGGCATGCAGGTGCAGCAGGCAGTGAAGAAAGCAAATGGTATGTTAGCATTCATAGCAAAAGGATTTGAGTATAGGAGCAGGGAGGTTCTACTGCAGTTGTACAGGGTCTTGGTGAGACCACACCTGGAGTATTACGTACAGTTTTGGTCTCCTAATCTGAGGAAGGACATTCTTGCCATAGAGGGAGTACAGAGAAGGTTCACCAGACTGATTCCTGGGATGTCAGTACTTTCATATGAAGAAAGACTGGATAGACTTGGCTTGTACTCGCTAGAATTTAGTAGATTGAGGGGGGATCTTATAGAAACTTACAAAATTCTTAAGGGGTTGGACAGGCTAGATGCAGGAAGATTGTTCCCGATGTTGGGGAAGTCCAGAACAAGGGGTCACAGTTTAAGGATAAGGGGGAAGTCTTTTAGGACCGAGATGAGAAAAACATTTTTTACACAGAGAGTAGTGAATCTCTGGAATTCTCTGCCACAGAATGTAGTTGAGGCCAGTTCATTGGCTATACTTAAGAGGAAGTTAATGTGGCCCTTGTGGCTAAAGGGATCAGGGGGTATGGAGAGAAGGCAGGTACGGGATATTAAGTTGGATGATCAGCCATGATCATATTGAATGGCGGTGCAGGCTCGAAGGGCCGAATGGCCTACTCCTGCACCTATTTTCTATGTTTCTATGTGTGTGAGTGTGTGTATATGATTATCTGTGTGTATGTGTGTGTGTGTGTGTGTATATCTAAGATTCAAGAGAGTTTATTGTCATGTGACCCTGGTAAACTGATGAGTTTAGTCAGAGGGTGGTATTCATTGCCACAGACGGCTGTGGAGGCAAACGCAGAAGATATTTTTACGGCAGAGACAGATGGATTCTTGATCAGTACGGGTGTCGGGGCTTATGGGGAGAAGGCAGGAGAATGGGGTTAGGAGGCAGAGATAGATCAGCCACGATTGAACGGTGGAGTGGACTCGATGGGCCGACTGGCCTAGTTCTGCTCCTATCCCTTATGACCTTGTGATTTAGTTTCAGTCTGACTTCCTGTCCCTGCTCTGATTGCACACCTTGTCTCAGCAAATGTGTCCCCTTGAGAAAGTGCGGTGAGCCAACTGGGCGCCAATAAAGTGATCAGGGGGTACGGAGGGAAAGCAGGTACGGACGGGATACTGAGTTGGATGATCAGCCATGATCATATTGAATGGCGAATGGTGCAGGCTCGAAGGGCCGAATGGCCTACTCCTGCACCTATTGTCTATGTTTCTATGTCATTACACAGCAACCCAAGGCAAGCCTTTCTGTGTTAATCTACTGGAGAACAGCCTTATTTGAGACTAAATGTAAGCTGTAAGCTGGCCCAGCAACCAATTTAATATCTTCTTATATGTTTAACTTAATTCAGCCTTATCAACCGCGTGGATTTTCCCCGCGTGCTCCGGTTTCCTTCCGCACTCCAAAAGCCGTGCAGGTTTGTAGGTTAATTAGCGACAGTAAAAATTGTAAACTGTCGCGTTATCCTTGCACTAAAAGGCAATGACACGTGTACCAGGGCAGTCTCCCATCCAAGTACTAAAAGCCCTGTCCCACTGTACGAGTTCACCCAAGAGCTGTCCCGAGTTTTAAAAAAAAAACAAAAAAAAATCAAACTCGTGGTAAACATGGAGAATGAACGTACGCCGGAGCTCGGGGACGTCTCCTAGCGGCTCGTAACGCTAACGGCAGGTACTAGGGAAACGCGGTAAGCTCGCGAGGAAAAATGTCCACCAGAGCCCCGAGTACCGACGAGCGGCCATTACCGTAAATCTCCGAGTTCGAATCGGGGCAAACTCGGGAGAACTCTTGGAATGAACTCGTACCGTGGGACGGGGCTTTTACCTGGCCTAAGCCTGCTTGCCTATCGAGATCGGGAATTTTCAGGCCAGTAATAGACTGGAGTCGATGGAAGTGGTGAAGCTGCGGAACAACAGAGGGATTGTTGGTCTAATTGGCCGTTTCCTTCCTCTCCCCTGCTGATCACTCGCTCTCACTCTCTCACCCCCGACCTCCTGCCCCACCCAACTCTCGTCACTTTGTGTGGGGGGGGGGGGGGGTAAACCCGTGACACTATCTATTTTTTTTCTTCAGTTTTATTGCCACATGCACCGAGGTTTTGTTGCATGCTAACCAGTCATCGAGCCGTCCACAGTGTACAGATACAGGATAAAGGGAATAACGTTCAGTGCAAGGCAAAACCAAGTGACCCTTCTTTAGACTCTTCTACCCTGACGTCAGGTGCAATCTGTTCACACACCGACCAACGTGCCCCATCTACACTCGTCCCACCTGCCTGCGCTTAGCCCATCTCCCCCTAAACCTGCGCTGTCCATGTAGGACCACGTGCTGAAGGTGTCCATATGCTGAGAGAATGGAGCGGCTGGGCTTGTACACTCTGGAGTTTAGAAGGATGAGAGGGGACCTTATTGACACGTGAGATTATTAAGGGTTTGGACACGCTACATGTTCCCGATGCTGGGGGAGTCCTGAACCAGGGGCCACACAGTTTAAGAATAAGGGGTAAGCCATTTAGAACTGAGACGAGGAAACACTTTTTCACACTGAGAGTTGTGAGTTTGTGGAATTCTCTGCCTCAGAGGGCGGTGGAGGCCGGTTCACTGAATACTTTCAAGAGGGAGATGGATAGGGCTCTTAAAGATCGCTATCTTTAAGTCGAGGGATATGGGGAGAAGGCAGGAACGGGGTACTGATTGGGGATGATCAGCCGTGATCACATTGAATGGCGGTGCTGGCTGGAAGGGCCGAATGGCCTACTCCTGTACCTATTGTCTATTGATGGGCTAGAGGGGCTGAATGGCCTGCCGGCTCTGACTTACACTGTGTGTGTGTGTGTGTGTGTTCAGGAAGATGCTGGAGTTGCTGCTGGTCACACTGCCCCTAGCTCTGGCCGCGGAGAGGGACATTCTCAACATCTGCATGGATGCCAAACACCACAAGGTGAAGCCTGGTCCCGAGGGCCGACTCTACAAGCAGGTAAGTGACACACAGGGGTCACAGCTCCGTTCATCAGTCCTTGGTGTACAATTGGGCCATTTGGCCCATCGGGTCTAATCTGTCCGCCATTCAATCATGGCTGATCTATCTCTCTCTCTCAACCCCCATTCTCCTGCCTTCACCCCATAACTCCTGACAGCCGCACTGATCAAGAATCTGTCAATCTCCACCTTAAAAATATCCACTGACTTGGCCTTTAAGATTGTTGAGGGTTTGGACACGCTAGAGGCTGGAAACATGTTCCCGATGTTGGGGGAGTCCAGGACCAGGGGCCACACAGTTTAAGAATAAGGAGTAAGCCATTTAGAACGGAGACAAGGAAACATTTTTCCTCACAGAGAGTGGTGAGTCTGTGGAATTCTCTGCCTCAGAAGGCGGTGGAGGCAGGATTACTGGATGCTTTCAAGAGAGAGCTAGATAGGGCTCTTAAAGATAGCGGAGTCAGGGGATATGGGGAGAAGGCAGCAATGGGGTACTGATTGGGGATGATCAGCCGTGATTACATTGAATGGCGGTGCTGGCACGAATGGCCAAATGGCCTACTCCTGCACCTATTGTCTATTGTCATTGCCTCCAATTCCACAGATTCACCTCCCTCTCAAGTCAAGTCAAGTCAAGTTTATTTGTCACATACACATACGAGATGTGCAGTGAAATGAAAGTGGCAATGCTCGCGGACTTTTGTGCAAAAGACAAACAACAAAACAACCAAACAAATTATAAACACAATCATAACACACATATTCTTTTACATAGTAAATAATGGAAGGAAAAATGTTCTGTAGAGTTAGTCCCTGGTGAGATAGGCGTTTACAGTCCGAATTGCCTCTGGGAAGAAACTCCTTCTCAACCTCTCCGTTCTCACCGCATGGCAACGGAGGCGTTTGCCTGACCGTAGCAGCTGGAACAGACCGTTGCAGGGGTGGAAGGGGTCTCCCATGATTTTATTTACTCTGGAGTTGCACCTCCTGTTGTATAGTTCCTGCAGGGGGGCGAGTGTAGTTCCCATAGTGCGTTCGGCCGAACGCACTACTCTCTGCAGAGCCTTCTTGTCCTTGGCAGAGCAATTCCCAAACCAGATGGTAGTGTTCCCGGACAAGATGCTTTCCACCGCCGCTGCGTAGAAGCACTGGAGGATCCTCGGAGACACTCTGGGGTAAAGAGTGTTTTATTATCACGTCATGAAAAGAAAAAATGAAATTATTTCTTATGTTAGCACATCCGGTATGTAAACGGGTAGAGCTGCTGACTCTCAGCGCTGGAGACCCGGGTTCAATCCTGACTGTGGGTGCTGCCTGTAGCATGTTTGTACATGTTCCTCCCGCATCCCAAAGTCCGAGCTTTTCGCTGTACCTCGGCAGACGTGACCACAAACCAAACTAAGCTAAATGTGTGGGTTTGTAGGTTAAGTGGCCCCTGGTCTGTAGAGAGTGGATGAGAAGGTGGGATTGCATAGAAATAGACTGAAGATATGATCGATGGTCGGTACACTCGGTGGGCCAAAGGGCCTGTTTCTACGCTGTATCTCTATACTAGACCCTATAATAAGCAATAAAGCGAAGTTCATGTAGTGCAAAGACAAAAATAATGGCCTCTCAAGTCTCAATGCAGGCAGTTTGTGGTTTAGTTTAGAGATACAGTGCGGAAACAGGCCCTCCGGCCCGCGCCGACCAGCGATCCCCGCACACTAACACTATCCCACACCCACTAGGGACAATTTACATTTACCAAGCCAATTAACCTACAAACCTGTACGTCTTTGGAATGTGGGAGAAAACCGAAGATCTCGGAGAAAACCCAGGCAGGTCACGGGGAGAACGTGCAAACTCCGTTCAGACAGCGCCCGTAGTCAGGATCGGACCCGGGTCCCTGGCGCTGTGAAGCGGCAACTCCACCACTGCGCCACCGAGACCTCCCCTTGGAATAAAATAATAGTTGGTGTTTGTTGTTGTTCTGGTTGCTGGGAAGAAAGTTGTTCCTGAACCTGGAGGTCACGTTCCCGCTCCTGTTCCTTCTTCCCGATGGGTTAGGGTTGTGATTTTCAATGCACAGTTTTTTTTTCTTTAAATTCTTTGGAAGAATTAACATATAATTTGCATACAATTTGTTTCTGTGTGTTAATTAGTTTAGTTCAGAGACACCGGGGCGTAAATCACTATCAAAACATGGGGGGGACACAATTTCCTGGCGGCCGCGCGCATGTGCACACGCACACGCGAGGCTTCGGAGGCTTCGGCTGTGGGCTCTGTGGACGGTAACATCGGGAGCTGACCTGGTTGGTGACCGACTCCGAACTCCAGCTACAGCAGCTTCGTCCGCCCCGAATCGTGGGGCTTGAATCGGCCCGTTCATGGGGCCTTTCATCGCCCAGCGCAGTTTAAAATCGGCCAGCATCAGGAGCCTCGATGGTCTCAATGCAGCAGTTCGACTTTAAGCCGCGCCGGGCGATGAAAGGCCCCGCAAATGTGCCGATTCAGCCCTTAGAAACATAGAAACATAGAAATTAGGTGCAGGAGTAGGCCATTCGGCCCTTCGAGCCTGCACCGCCATTTAATATGATCATGGCTGATCATCCAACTCAGTATCCCGTACCTGCCTTCTCTCCATACCCTCTGATCCCCTTGGCCACAAGGGCCACATCTAACTCCCTCTTAAATATAGCCAATGAACTGGCCTCAACTACCCTCTGTGGCAGAGAGTTCCAGAGATTCACCCACTCTCTGTGTGAAAAAAGTTCTCCTCATCTCGGTTTTAAAGGATTTCCCCCTTATCCTTAAGCTGTGACCCCTTGTCCTGGACTTCCCCAACATCGGGAACAATCTTCCTGCATCTAGCCTGTCCAACCCCTTAAGAATTTTGTAAGTTTCTATAAGATCCCCTCTCAATCTCCTAAACTCTAGAGAGTATAAACCAAGTCTATCCAGTCTTTCTTCATTAGGAAGCGTCTGATACCCGCTTGAATCTTTCAAAATACGATAAATAACACAAACAAGTAGAACTGAAGTAAATAAAGGCAAACAGAAGAACCAACCTTGGAGGGGAGTGAGAGAGAGAGAGAAAGATGGGGAAAAAACATACTAAATAACGTGAGCGACCATGAATGGGAGACTTACCTGCAAGCCGGACCCAGGTTCGATCCTGATTATGGGTGCTGTCTGTACGGAGTTTGTACGTTCTCCCCGTTCCACCGGAGTCTAATGACTAAGCCCGTTTTAAGTTGTTATTGATTTTTCAAAGAGATATATACAAAACGGTGTAACGCCATCACCATAAATAAAATGAAATAAGCAACAACCAAATAAATAAATAAATTGGGGACCCCACCTCCCCCCCTAAAAAAAAACTGGAATAAGAGTGTGTGGTACCAAATACAAAATAAAAAGTTACATTGATTAGTTATCTGGAGATATTTCAATATTGGCACAGACATACCATCTAGTTCTATATAACAGTCTTCCCATCTCTAGCTCGGCATTTATCTAATTAGTGTCATGGCTCAAATAAACGGTCCATTTTTCCCAGATCTTCTCAAATGAATTATCCTTGACTCTCGATAAATATGTCAGTTTCTCTATAGTAAAGATGTCTGGCACAATTTCTAGCCACTGTTCCTGTTTTGGGCTTTTTTCATTAAGACACTGCCTGGTAATGGCCTTCTTATTTACTGCAAGCAAAACTTTAATCAAATGGGTATCTTCTATATTTACGCTATCTTTAATATGCCCCAGATACATCACAGGGCAGGTATTTGGGATTTTATAACCCAAGATATTTTTAACATCTGCGTTAACATTTTCCCAGTATGGCCTTATCTTTACACAGTTCCAGAAAATATGTGAATGGTCTGCCTCCGTACTCCCACACAGCCTCCAACAGTGTTGTTGGACAGCAAGTTGTCTGCTTTTTATATTGGGTGTTATTAAAAACTTGAGATAGATTCTTCCAGCAGAATTCTCTCCATCCTAGTGAGCTTGTGGATGCACAATGTGTTTCACACATTTGATGCCATTCTTCTTCTGTTATTTGAATCTTTAATTCTGCTTCTCGTTTAGTTTTTTATGTAGAGCGTTGATTCTCCCCCGCTTCCCACCAGAGCGTGGTAGAAAGCTGAGATGACCCGAGACCCCTGTATGCATCCACAATCACCTTGATCAGACCCGTTTAAACCCGATATTCGTTCAAATCTTTCCCATCCGCCAAGACATCCAATTAGTTCAAATGGTAATTGTACCCGCTTTGGAAGGACAAAACACAATTGGTGACACATCGTGTTAATACGATGTTAATAGAGGCATTTAACAAGCGCCTAACAGTGACACCCCCACTTTCACGTGGAAAGCGGAGATTTTAATCGTTTTTTTTCACCAAATTTCAAAATCCAGATCACAAAACATGGGGGGGATTGTCCCCCACCTCTCAAAACATTGGGGGGATGCCCCACCCCATTTTCCCCAGGATTTCTGCCCATGGAAACAGGCCCTGCAGCGCACCGAGTCTGCACCAACCAGCGATCACCCCGTACCTGTCTGAAGAAGGGTCTCGACCCGAAACGTCACCCATTTCCTTCGCTCCATAGATGCTGCCTCACCCGCTGAGTTTCTCCAGCACACTAGGGTCAATTTACAGAAGCCAATTAACCTACAATGGGGTGTAGGCAATTCATTCCCTGCATATCCACGCGCCTATCCAAAATCCTCTTATACACCACTATCTCCACTGCCTCCACCACCACCCCTGGCAGCGCGTTCCAGGCACCCACCACCCTCTGTGTAAAAAAAACCTGCCCCGCACATCTCCTTTAAACTTTGCCCCTCTCACCTTAAAGCTGTGCCCTCTAGTCTGTGACATCTCCACCCTGCGGGGGAAAGGTCCTTGACATTTTATAAATGTCTATAAGGTCTCCCCTCAACCTCCAGTGTGCCAGAGAAAGTGTGTGTGTGTGTGTGTGTGTGTGTCTCTCTCTCTGTGTGTGTGTGTGTGTGTCTCTCTGTCTCTCTGTCTCTCTGTCTCTCTGTCTCTGTCTCTCTGTCTGTCTCTGTCTCTCTGTCTATCGTTTCGTTCAGCTTCTAGCTTTATGGAGCTGTCGACGTAGACCCCAATACCTTTCAATAGCCTCGTCAATACCCCGCAACACTGCTCTCTCTCCCCATCCCCCCACTCGCAACAAGGGCAGAGTCCCCCTAGTCCTCACCTTTCACCCCACCAGCCGTCACATACAACAAATAATCCTCCGTCATTTCCGCCACCTCCAACGTGACCCCACTACTCGCCACATCTTCCCATCTCCCCCCATGTCTGCTTTCAGCAAAGACCGCTCCCTCCATAACTCCCTTGTCAATTCTTCCCTTCCCTCCCGTACCACCCCCCTCCCCGGGCACTTCCCATTGCAACCGCAAAAGATGCAACACTTGTCCCTTTACCTCCCCCCTCGACTCCGTTCAAGGACCCAAGCAGTCGTTCCAGGTGCGACAGAGGTTCACCTGCACCTCCTCCAACCTCATCTATTGCATCCGCTGCTCTAGATGTCAGCTGATCTACATCGGTGAGACCATGCGCTGGCTTGGCGATCGTTTTGTCCAACACCTCCGCTCGGTTCGCAATAACCAACCTGATCTCCCGGTGGCCCAGCACTTCAACTCCCCCTCCCATTCCCCATCCGACCTTTCTGTCCTGGGCCTCCTCCATGGCCAGAGTGAGTCCCACCGCAAATTGGAGGAGCAGCACCTCATATTCCGCTTGGGCAGTCTGCACCCTAGAGGCATGAACATTGACTTCTCCAATTTCCGTTAGCCCTTGCTGTCTCCTCCCCTTCTCAGCTCTCCCTCAGCCCTCAGGCTCCTCCTCTTCCTTTCTCCTTTCTTCTCCCCATCCCCCCCACACTACATCAGTCTGAAGAAGGGTTTTGGCCCGAAACGTTGCCTATTTCCTTCGCTCTATAGATGTTGCTGCACCCGCTGAGTTTCTCCAGCATTTTTGTCTGACTTGGACCCTAAAATCCCTTGTAAAGAGCATGCCACCAGATTCAGGAACAGCTTCTTCCCCTCTATTACAAGATCATAGGTGATAGGAGAAAAATTAGGCCACTCGGCCCATCAGGTCTACTCCACTATTCGTCCATGGCTGATCTATCTCTCCCTCCCAATCCCATTCTCCTGCCTTCTCCCCATAACCCCTGACGCCCGTACCAATCCAGGTTGATCAGCCCTTCCATAAGCTAGGGTGCTGTCTCATTCACCTCTACCCCATTGCGGACATTGGACTTTGTCTCTGGAACTGATGCGCTACAATCTGCACTCGAAGGTGGACACAAAATGCTGGAGTAACTCAGCGGGCCAGGCAGCATCTCTGGAGAGAAGGAATGGGCGACGTTTCGGGTCGAGACTGATGGATGTCTGAAGAAGGGCCGAAAGGTCACCAACTCCTTCTCTCCAGTGACCCTGCCTGTCCCGCTGAGTTACTCCAGCACTTTGTGTCTTATCTTCGATGTAAACCAGCGTCTGCAGTTCCTTCCTCCATCACCTGCCAGGTTTTGTCTGACCCCTAAAATAGACCCCCCCCCCCCCCCCCCCCACTACAGTCGGGCGAAAGAAGAGCCTTGAAGCCTAAAACTAAGGGCGGTCACGGTGGTGCTGCGGTAGAGTTACTGCCTCACAGCGCCAGACACCTGGGTTTGATCCCGGCTACTAGTGCTGTCTGTGCGGAGTTTGCACGTTCTCCCCGTGACCTGCGTGGGTTTTCTCCACGATCTTCGGTTTCCTCCCACACTCCAAAGACGTGCAGGTTTGTAGGTGAATTGTCGGTGTAAATGTAAGAATTGTCCCTAGTGTGTGTGTGTGTAGGATGGTGTTAGTGTGCGGGGATCGCTGGTCGGCACGGACCCGGTGGGCCGATGGGCCTGTTTCCGCGCTGTATCTCTAAACTAAACAAAGCTGAATGACCCTGAACCTCTGTGCGTGATTTAGCGTGAATCCTGCAGTGAATGCCTCTCCTCCCCGTTCCTGCCCCCTCCCCACACCCACAACCCTATTGTAAACTTTGCCCCAGCCTCCTGTAACATAGAAACATACACAATAGGTGCAGGAGTAGGCATTTCGGCCCTTCGAGCCTGCACCACCATTCAATATGCTCATGGCTGATCATCCATTTGAGTACAGGAGCAGGGAGGTTCTACTGCAGTTGTACAGGGTCTTGGTGAGACCACACCTGGGGTATTGTGTGCAGTTTTGGTCTCCTAATTGAAGAAAGACATTCTTGCCATAGAGGGAGTACAGAGAAGGTTCACCAGACTGATTCCTGGGATGGCAGGACTTTCATATGAAGAAAGACTGGATAGACTCGGCTTGTACTCGCTAGAATTTAGAAGATTGAGGAGGGATCTTATAGAAACTTACAACATTCTTAAGGGGTTGGACAGGCTAGATGCAGGAAGATTGTTCCCGATGTTGGGGAAGTCCAGAACAAGGGGTCACAGTTTAAGGATAAGGGGGAAATCTTTTAGGACCGAGATGAGGAAAACATGTTTCACACACAGAGAGTGGTGAATCTCTGGAACTCTCTGCCACAGAAGGTAGTTGAGGCCACAGTTCATTGGCTATATTTAAGAGGGAGTTAGATGTGGTCCTTGTGGCTAAAGGGATCAGGGGGTATGGAGAGAAGGCAGGTACGGGATACTGAGTTGGATGATCAGTCATGATCATATTGAATGGCAGTGCAGGCTCGAAGGGCCGAATGGCCTACTCCTGCACCTATTTTCTAGGTTTGTATGTTTCCAACTCAGTATCCCGTACCTGCCCTCTCTCCATACCCCCTGATCCCTTTAGCCACAAGGGCCACATCTAACTCCCTCTTGAATATAACTAATGCATTTGCCTCAACTACTTTCTGAGGCAGAGAATTCCACAGATTCACCACTCTCTGTGTGACACTTTTTTCTCAGTTGTAACAAAACTACTGATTAGATACCTGGAGAGTACAAGCGGGCGATGCCTTATCGTTTGACGTCACGGTTAATCTCGGAGACCTTGAGATCCTGAGTTCTTGCCAAGTCAGCGTGTCAGCGTGTTTCTCCTTTCCAACATTCGACACACAAAGCTGGAGTAACTCAGCGGGTCAGGACGGCATCACCACAGAGAAGGAATAGGTGACCTTTCCTCAGAGACCCTTAGTTTATTGTCACGTGTACCGAGGTACAGTGAAAAGCTTTTGTTGCATGCTGACTAACAGACAATAGGTGCAGGAGTAGGCCATTCGGCCCTTCGAGCCAGCACCGCCATTCAATGTGATCATGGCTGATCATTCCCAATCAGTACCCCGTTCCTGTCTTCTTCCCATATCCCCTGACTCCGCTATCTTTAAGAGCCCTATCTAGCTCTCTCGTGAAAGTATCCAGAGAATCGGCCTCTGAGGCAGAGAATTCCACAGACTCACCACTCTCTGTGAGAAAAAGTGTTTCCTCGTCTCTGTTCTAAATGGCTTACCCCTTATTCTTAAACTGTGGCCCCTGGTTCTGGACTCCCCCAACATCGGGAACATGTTTCCTGCCTCTAGCGTGTCCGAACCCTTAATAATCTTATATATTTCTATAAGACCCCCTCTCATCTAAATTCCAGAGTGTACAAGCCCATTCTCTCAGCATAGGACAGTCCTGCCATGATCACATTGAATGGCGGTGCTGGCTCGAAGGGCCGAATGGCCTACTCCTGCACCTGTTGTCTATTGTATGGCTTGATATTTTCTTATGTGTGGTATGATTAATAAACTGAGACCAATATCCAATGTCCTCCCCCTCCCTCTCCCCCTCTCCCCCTCTCCCCCCTCTCCCCCTCTCCCCCTGTCTCCGTCTGTCTCGTCTCCCCCTGTCTCTTTCCCCTGTCTCCGTCTGTCTCTCTCTCTCTTTCCCACTCTCTCTCTCTTTCCCTCTCTCTCTCTCTCTCTCTCTCTCTCTCTCTCTGCAGTGTGAGCCATGGAGAGACAATGCTTGTTGTACAGCCAACACCAGCGTGCACGCACACAATGACCAGTCGCACCTCTACAACTTCAACTGGAATCACTGTGGCACCATGACGGAGAAATGTAAACGGCACTTCATCCAGGACACCTGTTTGTACGAGTGTTCGCCCAACCTGGGCCCCTGGATCCAACAGGTGAGCTCAGCGCCTGTGTGACGGGACGGGGGAGAGAGAGGGAGCTTCACTCTTGTCAAAATCCACTCCCTGTACCTCCGTACATGTGACAAGAAACGACACTGAACTGTGTGTCTGACCCCTCGAGTGACTGATGTGTCTGTGTGTGTGTGTGTGTCGGTGTATGTGTGTCTGTATTTGTGTATGTGAATGTGTGTGTCTGTGTGTGTGCGCGTTTGTGTGTCAGCGTGTACGTGATTGTGTGTGCCCGTGTCTGCGGTGTGTCTATGTGTGTGTGTGTGTGTGAGTGTCTACGACCCTGCGTGTCTGCTGTCTGAGTGCATGTGCGTGTCTGTGTGAGCGTGTTTGTGTGTATGAGTACGTCAGTGTGTGTGCGTGTCTGTACGAGTGTGTGCGTGACTGTGTGTGTCTCTGTCCATGCATGGATATATCGTGTGATATGTAGTTTATCAGAGACAGGACACCTGCCTGCCACATGTTCACACTGGGAGCCCCCCCCGTTGTATCCGGCACCCCCTCGAGCCAGCACTGCCATTCAATGTGATCATGGCTGATCATCCCCAATCAGTACCCCGTTCCTGCCTTCTCCCCATATCCCCTGACTCCGCTATCCCAGGGATAGTGTCATAGATCGTGCGTCTCTCTCTAGTGTCCCCCATAGGACAGTGTGCGTCTCTGTCTAGTGTCCCCCATAGGACAGTGTGTGTGTCTCTCTAGTGTCCCCCATGGGACAGTGTGTGTCTCTCTCTAGTGTCCCCCATAGGACAGTGTGTGTCTCTCTCTAGTGTTCCCCATAGGACAGTGTGTGTCTCTCTCTAGTGTCCCCCATGGGACAGTGTGCGTCTCTCTCTAGTGTCCCCCAGGGACAGTGTGTGTCTCTCTCTGGTGTCCCCCAGGGACAGTGTGCGTCTCTGTCTAGTGTCCCCCAGGGACAGTTTGCGTCACTCTCTAGTGTCCCCCACGGGACAGTGTGCGTCTCTGTCTAGTGTCCCCCAGGGACCCCACGGGACAGTGTGCGTCTCTCTCTAGTGTCCCCCATAGGACAGTGTGTGTCTCTCTCTAGTGTCCCCCATGGGACAGTGTGTGTCTCTCTCTAGTGTCCCCCATAGGACAGTGTGCGTCTCTCTCTAGTGTGTGTCTCTCTGTAGTCCCCCATAGGACAGTGTGCGTCTCTCTCTAGGGTCCCCCATAGGACAGGGTGCGTCTCTGGCTAGTGTCCCCCATGGGATAGTGTGTGCGTCTCTGGCTAGTGTCCCCCAGGGACAGTGTGTGTGTCTCTCTCTAGTGTCCCCCATGGGACAGTGTGTGTCTCTCTCTAGTGTTCCCCACGGGACAGTGTGCGTCTCTCTCTAGTGTCCCCCATAGGACAGTGTGTGTCTCTGTCTAGTGTCCCCCATGGGACAGTGTGTGTCTCTCTCTAGTGTCCCCCAGGGACAGTGTGTGTCTCTCTCTAGTGTCCCCCAGGGACAGTGTGTGTCTCTCTCTAGTGTCCCCCAGGGACAGTGTGTGTCTCTCTCTAGTGTCCCCCATGGGACAGTGTGCGTCTCTCTGTAGTGTCCCCCGTGGGACAGTGTGCGTCTCTGTCTAGTGTCCCCCATGGGACAGTGTGCGTCTCTCTGTAGTGTCCCCCGTGGGACAGTGTGCGTCTCTGTCTAGTGTCCCCCATGGGACAGTGTGCGTCTCTCTCTAGTGTTCCCCAGGGACAGTGTGCGTCATTCTCTGTCTGTGCTGCAGGTGGTTCGGTCGTGGCGTAAGGAGCGTGTCGTTGGCGTGCCGATCTGCAAGACGGACTGCGAGGAGTGGTGGGAGGATTGCTGGGACGACCGCACCTGCAAATCCAACTGGGCGAAGGGCTGGAACTGGACCTCAGGTGAGTGTCTCTGCCCATCGATGCCCCATCCCCCATGGGCAGGGGTACCTGTTCAAGGGTTGCCACGGTGGCGCAGCGGTAGAGTCGCTGCCTCACAGCACCAGAGACCCGGTTTCCATCCCGACTATGGGTGCTGTCTGTACGGAGTTTGCACGTTCTCTCCCCGTGACCTGCGTGGGTTTTCTCCGGGTGCTCCGGTTTCCTCCCACACTCCGAAAACGCGCACATTTGCACGTGAATTGGCAATTCGGTAAAATTGTAAATTGTCCCTAGTGTTAGATAGTGTTCGTGTACAGGGTGGATGCTGGTCAGCATGGACTCAGTGGGCCGAAGGGCCTGTTTCTGCACGGAACCTTCTGGATTTTGTAGTCGGCAGGGCAGTACGCTGCATATCGCCAACTTGGACAATTTTACATTTACACCAAGCCGATTAACCCACAAACCCGCACGTCTTTGGAATGTGGGAGGAAACCGGAGCACCCGGAGAAAACCCACGCAGGTCACGGGGAGAACGTGCAAACTCCGTACAGACAGCACCCGTAGCCGCGATCGAACTCTGGTCTCTGGCACTGCATTTTGCTGTACGACAGTAACTACCGCTGCGCCACCGTGACCACCCGCCCACAATATCTCTGAAGTCTAAAAGTCTGAAGTCTTTGGTGAGACCCCACTACACACTTCTCTGGATGCTTTCAAGAGAGGGCTAGACAGGGCTCTTAATGATAGCGGAGTCAGGGGATATGGGGAGAAGGCAGGAACGGGGTACTGATTGGGGATGATCAGCCACGATCACATTGAATGGTGGTGCTGGCTCGAAGGGCCGAATGGCCTACTCCTGCACCTATTGTCTATTGAAGGTCAGTGCCTGGGGAGTGTTGTAGAGCAGAGGGATCTAGGAGTACAGGCACAAAGTTCCCTGAAAGTGGTGTCACAGGTAGACAGAGTGGTGGCACATTGGCAGGTGAAGGCAAGTCGGGCCGAATGGCCTGTTTCCACACTGTATCACTCTATGCCTCCCTATGACTAAGCGCCTGAGTAACTCAGCGGGTCAGGCAGCATCTGTGGAGAACATGGATAGGTGACGTTTCACAAAGTGCTGGAGTAACTCAGCGGGTCAGGCAGCATCTGTGGAGAACATGGATAGGTGACGCTTCATATAGTGCTGGAGTAACTCAGTGGGTCAGGCAGCATCTGTGGAGAACATGGATAGGTGACGTTTCACAGAGTGCTGGAGTAACTCGGCGGGTCAGGCAGCATCTGTGGAGAACATGGATAGGTGACGTTTCACAGAGTGCTGGAGTAACTCAGCGGGTCAGGCAGTATCTGTGGAGAACATGGATAGGTGACGTTTCACAGAGTGCTGGAGTAACTCAGCGGGTCAGGCAGCATCTGTGGGGAACATGGATAGGTGATAAGAAGGCTTTTGGCACATTGGCCTTCATCAGTCGTTATTGAGAGTGTCAGAAGGAACCGCAGATGCTGGTTTAAACTGAGGATAGACACAAAAATCTGGATTAGCTCAGCGGGACAGGCGGCATTTCTGGAGAGAAGCAATGGGTGACGTTTCGGGTGGAGTGTGGTGGGATAGTTATGTTGCAATTGTCCAAGACGTTGGTGAGGCTATGTTTGGAGATTTGTGTTTGGTGTTGCACATCCTGATGTTGTGGGCTGCAGAGGGCGCTGAGAAGATTTGCACAGTGTTGCCAGGATTGGAGGTCCTTGGGATACAGGAGGCTGAGGGATGATCTTGTGTAAGTGTTATATATGGATAGAAAAGATTTAGAGAGATATGGGCCAGGGGTGTGGTGTGTGTGTGTGTGTGTGTGTGTGTGTGTGTGTGTGTGTGTGTGTGTGTGTGTCTGTGTGTGTGTGTGTGTGTGTGCCTCTCTGTTGTGTCTAAGTTTGTGTCTCTCTCTCTATCTCTTTGTGTCTGTCTCTCTGCCTATCTTAGAAACATAGAAATTAGGTGCAGGAGTAGGCCATTCGAGCCTGCACCGCCATTCAATATGATCATGGCTGATCATCCAACTCAGTATCCCGTACCTGCCTTCTCTCCATACCCTCTGATCCCCTTAGCCACAAGGGCCACATCTAACTCCCTCTTAAATATAGCCAATGAACTGGCCTCGACTACCCTCTGCGGCAGAGAATTCCAGAGATTCACCACCCTCTGTGTGAAAAAAAGTTGTTCTCATCTCGGTTTTAAAGGATTTCCCCCTTATCCTTAAGCTGTGACCCCTTGTCCTGGACTTCCCCAACATCGGGAGCAATCTTCCTGCATCTAGCCTGTCCAACCCCTTAAGAATTTTGTACGTTTCTATAAGATCCCCTCTCAATCTCCTAAATGCTAGAGAGTATAAACCAAGTCTATCCAGTCTTTCTTCATCAGACAGTCCTGACATCCCAGGAATCAGTCTGGTGAACCGTCTCTGCACTCCCTCTATGGCACTATCTTAGTGTGTGCGTCTCTCTCTCTCTCTGTGTCTCTCTCTCTCTCTGTGTCTCTCTCC
Organism: Leucoraja erinaceus; assembly: GCF_028641065.1. Lineage (NCBI taxonomy): Eukaryota > Metazoa > Chordata > Chondrichthyes > Rajiformes > Rajidae > Leucoraja > Leucoraja erinaceus. Next base: position 384,772 of record NW_026576718.1, on the reverse strand, counting down.
CCCTGACGTGTCTCCCCTGTATCTCTCCCCAGGCATCAACCAGTGCCCAGTGGGCTCCGAGTGCCGGCCGTTTGGCGATGTGTTCCCCACCGCGAGGGACCTGTGTGAGAAGGTGTGGAGCAACTCGTTCCGTTGGACAGATCACCCGCGGGGCAGTGGTCTCTGCATGTCCCTCTGGTTCAAGGCCGGCCTCAAGCCCAACCCCAACCAGGATGTGGCACGTCACTACGCCCTGCAGATGGGCCTCATCTCCTGCAGCAGCCTGGCATGGCCCAGCCCCCTGCTGCTAGGCCTCAGCCTGCTCCTCTCCCCCTCCCTCTCCCTCTCCCTCTACCTCTCCTAGCCCACACCCTCTCCCCCTCCCCCTCCCGCTCCTAGCCCCTACTGCAGCCTGAGGTGAGGGGTTGGGGTGGGAGGGGGTCTCGGGCCCAGCTACCCCCCTTCCCCCCCACCTCACTGCCGCCACAGACTCTTCCGCTCGGTGTAACCGATGCACAAACACTTCACCGGCTGCGGTAACGGTGAAACGGCAGAGCTGCAGGTCGACATAGATATATATATTTTTGAGGGGGGGTCCTGTTTTTGTACAGGGAGGGGGTGGAAACTCTTCCCCCCCCCCCTCCCCCGTCACACGGGACGTCCCGAGACTAGTCGACGAGTCGTCACGGTTACGCAAAGCCCCGCCTCTGCGCCGCAAGATCCCAGGAACAACGGAGATTTGTACAGCACAGGCCCTTCGGCCCATTAACCCCATGCCAGCCTGCTCACACCCCCCCCCCCCCCCCCCGAAGAACAATCTCTGCCTTATAATTACCCACTGACTTGTGGCCTCCACCGCCGTCTGTGGCAACGAATTCCGCAGATTCGCCGCCCTCTGGCTAAAGAAATTCCTCCTCGTCTCTCTAAAGGTGCGCCCTTTAATTCTGAGGCAGTGCCCACTGGTCCTGGACTCCTCCCACCGGTGGAAACACCCTCTCTGTCGAAAGCCTTTCGCTATTCGTTTCAATGCAGTCGCCCACTCACCCTTCTAAACTGCAGCGAGTGCAGGCCCAGTGCCGATAAACGCTGATCGTAAACTTTAACCCCACTCGTATGTTCTCCGTCTGTTCAAGAGCGTTTACTCGGCATTTGTAACGGCAACAGGACAATGAAATGCTGCAGAGCTGTCGGCATGGTGAGGCAAAGACTCAACAAATGAATATACAGTCATCTGCAATGTAACAAACCTATAATCAGTAATAGACACACAACGCTGGAGTAACTCAGCGGGACAGGCAACTGCTCTGGAGAGAAGGAACGGGTGACGTTTCGGGTTGAGATCCTTCTTCAGACTGAGTCGGGGGAGAGGGAGGTTCACAGATAAGGGAGTGCAGCGTAGGTTCGCCAGGTTAACCTCCGGGATGGCGGGACTGTCATATGCTGAGCGAATGTGAGGTTATCCACTTTGGTGGCAAAAACAGGAAGGCAGATTATTATCTAAATGGTGTCAAGTTGGGAAAAGGGGAAGTACAACAGGATCTGGGGGTCCTTGTACATGCTATATGTAAGAGGGAGTTAGATGTGGCCCTTGTGGCTAAAGAGATCAGGGGGTATGGAGAGAAGGCAGGTACAGGATACTGAGTTGGATGATCAGCCATGATCACATTGAATGGCGGTGCAGGCTCAAAGGGCTGAATGGCCTACTCCTGCACCTATTTTCTATGTTTACATCAGTCACTGAAAGTAAGCATGCTTGGACAACAGGCAGTGAAGAAAGCGAATGGCATGTTGGCCTTAATAACAAGAGGAGTTGAGTATAGGAGCAAAGAGGTCCTTCTGCAGTTGTACAGGGCACCTGGAGTATTGTGTGCAGTTTTAGTCTCCAAATTTGAGGAAGGACATTCTTGCTATTGAGGGAGTGCAGCGTAGGTTTACAAGGTTAATTCCCAGGATGGCGGGACTGTCATATGCTGAGAGAATGGAGCAGCTGGGCTTGTACACTCTGGAGTTTAGAAGGATGAGAGGGTATCTTATTGAAACATATAAGATGGTTAAGGGCTTGGACACGCTAGAGGCAGGAAACATGTTCCCGATGTTGGGGGGAGTCCAGAACCAGGGGCCACAGTTTAAAAATAAGGGGTAAGCCATTTATAACAGAAACAAGGAAACACTTTTTACACAGAGAGTGGTGAGTCTGTGGAATTCTCTGCCCCAGAGGGCGGTGGAGGCCGGTTCTCTGGATACTTTCAAGAGGGAGCTAGATAGGGCTCAAAGATAGCGGAGTCAGGGGATATGGGGAGAAGGCAGGAACGGGGTACTGATTGGGGATGATCAGCCATGATCACATTGAATGGCGGTGCTGGATCGAAGGGCCGAGTGGCCTACTCCTGCACCTATTGTCTATTGAATGGGTGACGTTTCTGGTCGAGACTTTGTCAGAGTCGGGAGAGAGGGATGTTCATAGATAAGGAAGTGTAAGGTGTAAAAATAGGTCAAAGGGAATGGAGATGGGGAGAATGTAGCAGCGAGAGAGGATGTTGCTGAACTCTTGTAGGAGTGAGGAGGAGAACTTCTTCAAAGTAGACACACCTCGAGGAGATTTCCCAGTGGAGCAGAGAGGATGTGTGGGAAGGGACTTAAGAAGGGTCTCGACCCGAAACGTCGCCCATTCCTTCTCTCTGGAGACGCTGCCTGTCCCGCTGAGTCACTCCAGCATTCTGTGTCTATCTCCTGTATTCAGTAATACTGGGTTAACCAGAGCGTAAACCAGTGCAAAGTGAAAGACGTCTCTCCCTGTGCCCAAAAAGAGTCATGTGAAGAAGCCTCAATGTCTGCGGCCCATTGGTACTGACGCCTGTTGTGATTGGAGACACGGAGAACTGCAGATGCTGGAATCGAGTAAAAAGCAGAGTGCTGGAGTAACTCAGCAGGTTAGGCCGAGACCCGGGTTTGATCCTGACTGTGGGTGCTGTCTGTACGGAGTTGTGTTCCCTCGCAACCCTTCCTATCGATACACCTGTCCAATTGCCTTTTGCAAAGTTGCCCCGGTGGAACAGCGGTAGAGTTGCTGCCTTACAGCACTTGCAGCGCCAGAGACCCGGGTTCCATCCCGCCTACCATGGAGTTGGCACGTTCTCCCCGTGGGTTTCCCACGAGATCTCCGGGTTTCCTCCCACATCCCCATGTTTGTAGCTTCGTTGCCTTGGTCTAAAATGTAAATGTGTGCGCAGGGAAGTGTTAATGTGCCGGGATCGCTGGTCGGTCTGGACAAGATGGGCCGAAGGGCCTGCTTCCGCGCTGCGCATCTCAACTAAACAAGGTTTCCAGTCGGGGCACTTCTTTGACCCTGAAACGTCACCTATCCATGCCTTACAGAGTGGTTTGTTGCCTGACCCGCTGAGTTGCACCAGCACTTTGTGCCTTTTTAAGTGTTTTGTCGAGATTTGTCGCAGCCAATGCTTTTGTCGTGATGGCGCGGCGAAGTGCGTCTCTAACGAGCTTATTAACGAGTGTGGCGTGCGGCAGCCAAGAGCCTAACGTGAACTGTTACATGCTACCAGCATCATTTAACTGCAAAAAAAAAACCCACTGATTACAATGCATCTCGACTCCTGTTTGAGTTTAGTTTATTGTCACGTGTACCGAGGTACAGCGAAAAGCTGTTTGTTGCGTGTTAACCAGTCGGCGGAAAGACAACACGTGATTACAATCGAAACGTACATTGCTCATTGGAAAAATCGAAGGTAGACAAAAATAGAAACATAGAACATAGGTGCAGGAGTAGGCCATTCAGCCCTTCGAGCCTGCACCGCCATTCAATATGATCATGGCTGATCATCCAACTCAGTATCCCGTACCTGCCTTCTCTCCATACCCCCTGATCCCTTTAGCCACAAAGGCCACATCTAACTCCCTCTTAAATATAGACAATGAACTGGCCTCAACTACCTTCTGTGGCAGAGAGTTTCAGAGATTCACCACTCTCTGTGTGAAAAATGTTTTTCTCATCTCGGTACTAAAGGATTACCCCTTTATCCTTAAACTGTGACCCCCTTGTCCTGGACTTCCCCAAAATCGGGAACAATCTTCCTGCATCTAGCCTGTCCAACCCCTTAAGAATTTTGTAAGTTTCTATAAGATCCCCCCTCAATCTTCTAAATTCTAGCGAGTGCAAGCCGAGTCTATCCAGTCTTTCTTCATATGGAAAGTCCTGCCATCCCAGGAATCAGTCTGGTGAACCTTCGCTGTACTCCGTCTATGGCAAGAATGTCTTTCCTCATATTAGGAGACCAAAACTATGCACAATACTCCAGGTGTGGTCTCACCAAGACCCTGTACAACTGCAGTAGAACCTCCCTGCTGGAGAAATAATAATAATAATAATAATAATAATAATTTATTTATATAGCACATTTTTTAGTCAACTTGCATGACCCCAAAGTGCTTCATATAATTACATTACATTCACACACAGGCAAAGGTGGGTGAAGTGTCTTGCCCCAAGGACACAACGACAGTTTGCACTCCAAGCGGGATTCGAACCGGCTACCTTCCGGTCGCCAGCCGAACACTTAGCCCATTGCGCCATCTGTCGTCCCACTGACCCCTGACCGCTATCATTCAGAGCGCTATCTAGCTCTCTCTTGAAAGCATCCAGAAAAGTGTGATGGGGTCTCATCAAAGGCTTTAGACTATTAGACTTTAGAGAGGGGAGCCCAGAACCAGGAGCCACAGTTTAATAATAAGGGGTGAGCCATTTAGAACGGAGATGAGGAAACACTTCTTCACCCACAGAGAGTTGTGAGTCTGTGGAATTCTCTGCCTCAGGGGGCGGTGGAGGCCGGTTCTCTGGATACTTTCAAGAGAGAGCTAGATAGGGCTCTTAAAGATAGCGGAGTCGGGGGATATGGGGAGAAGGCAGGAACGGGGTACTGATTGGGGATGATCAGCCATGATGACATTGAATGGCGGTGCTGGCTCGAAGGGCCGAATGGCCTCCTCCTGCACCTATTGTCTATAAATTGCACGCTGGTATCTTAACCTTTGCACTGCCTGTTGAATGAGTTGCCGCAGACGGCGGTGGAAGCCAAGTCCTTGGGTTTGTCAGAAATTGACATGTTCTTGATCAGTACGGGGTGTCAGGGGTTATGGGGAGAAGGGAGGAGAATGGGGCTAGGAGGGAGAGAGCCATGATTAAATGGCAGAGTAGACTTGATGGGCCGAATGGCCTAATTCTGCTGGAACGTATGAATTTTGTGAGTAGACCGATGAGGGGAAGATGCCAGAGGAACAGTGTTGGTCATTGAGTGCAACTCTGACTCTCTAACCTGCCCATTGGTGACTGGGACCCAGCTAAAGGGCTCAGAGCAGACAGAGCAGAGATTGAGGTGTCACTGTATCTGGGAGTTGAAATCTGAAAGAAATGCAGATGCTGGAAAAATCGAAGGTAGACAAACATGCTGGAGAAACTTAGCGTCGAGACCCTTCTTCAGACGGGGGGGGGGGGGGGGGGGGGGAATGGGGGGAAAGGAAGGGAACAAGAAAGGAAGAGGCCGAGACAGAGAGCTGGGAATGGGAGGGGAAGGAGGGAGAAAGCAGGGACTACCTGAAATTGGAGAAGTCAATGTTCATACCGCTGGGGTGTAAACTACCCAACTGAAATATGAGGTGCTGCTCCTCCAATTTGCGCTGGGCCTCACTCTGGCCATGGAGGAGGCCCAGGACGGAAAGGTCGGATTGGGAATGGGAGGGGGAATTGAAGTGCTGAGCCACCGGGAGATCAGGTTGGTTAATGCGGACTGAGCGGAGGTGTTGGGCGAAGCGATCGCCAAGCCTGCGCTTGGTCTCGCCGATGTAGAGCAGCTGACACCTAGAGCAGCGAATGCAATAGATGAGGTTGGACGAGATGCAGGTGAACCTCTGCCTCACCTGGAACGACTGCTTGGGTCCTTGGATGGAGTGGAGAGGGGAGGTAGAGTAGCATTTCCAGCGGTTGCAAGGGAAAGTGCCCGGGAGGCGGTGGTTTGGCTGGGAGGTGGATCTACTGGGCTTGTATTCACGAGTTTAGAAGGATGAGAGGATGTCTTATAGAAACATATACAATTCTTCAGGGATTGGACAGGCTAGATGCAGGACCAATGTTCCCCGTGTTGGGGGAGTCCAGAACCAGCGGTCACACATACAAACCATAGACATGTCAGGGTGAGGACAAACGTAAATTGGAGGAGCAGCACCTCGTATTTCACCTGGGCAACTTACATCCCAGTAGCTTATGAACATTGATTCAGATTCAGTCTTTTATTGTCAATGTGCAGTGTACAGTACAGAGACAACGAAATGCAGTTAGCATCTCACCCAGAAGAGGGACGTAGAATAACGAGCAGTAAATATACATACGTACATACAGTCGCAGTAGTGCAATTTTTCTGGGGGGAAGGAGTGTCCGGGGGGGTGGTGATTGGCAGTCACCGAGGTACGTTGTTGAGTAGAGTGACAGCCGCCGGAAAGAAGCTGTTCCTCGACCTGCTGGTTCGGCAACGGAGAGACCTGTAGCGCCTCCCGGATGGTAGGAGAGTAAACAGTCCATGGTTGGGGTGAGAGCAGTCCTTGGCGATGCTGAGCGCCCTCCGCAGACAGCGCTTGCTTTGGACAGACTCAATGGAGGGGAGTGAGGAACCGGTGATGCATTGGGCAATTTTCACCACCCTCTGCTGTGCCTTCCGGTCGGAGACAAAGCAGTTGCCATACCATACTGTGATGCAGTTGGTAAGGATGCTCTCGATGGTGCAGCGGTAGAAGTTCACCAGGATCTGGGGAGACAGATGGACCTTCTTTAACTTCTCTAACATCAAATAGCCCTCGCATTCGCTCTCCCTCCCTCTCCCCCACCCAACTTGTACTGTACTGGTTTTACAGTGGACCTAGTGAGTTTCATTGTACCTGAGTTTCATGGTATCGCACCCGGCAAGCATTGCACAGAGTACATCAGTTCCAGAGACAAAGCCCAATGTCCGCAATGGGGTAGAGGTGAATTGGACAGCACCCTAGCTTATGGAAGGACCGTTCAGAAGCCTGATAGCAGAGGGGATGAAGCTGTTCCTGATTCTGGTGGTGCGGGCTTTCAAGCTTCTGTACCTCCTGCCGGACGGGAGCGGGGAGAAGAAGGAATGACCAGGGTGGGACAGGGGACATCTTTGCTGATGTCGGCTGCTTTCCCGAGGCAGCGTGACGTGTAGACGGGGTCGATGTCGGTGATAGACACAAAATGCTGGAGTAACTCAGCGGGACAGGCAGCGTCTCTGGAGAGAAGGAATGGGCGACGTTTCGGGTCGAGACCCTTCTTCAGACAGAGTCAGGGGAGAGGGAAACTCGAGATATAGATGGTGGTGGTTTGTGTGATGGAATGACTGGGGTGGGATGAGCAAAGCCACCTTTCACCCCCCCGCTGTGGAATAAACTCCGAGCCACCCCAACATCTGCCGACAGTTTAAGGTGATCGATGGTTGGCACGGGCTCGATGGGCCAAAGGGCCTGTTTCCATGTTGTATCTCTAAACTAAACCTTGAACCAGTGCCCTCTGGTCTTTGCCAGTTCCATCCTGGGCCAAACGTTCTGAGTGTCTACCCTATCTTTGCCTCTCGTATTTTTATATCCTTCTCGCAGGTCTCCCGTGCAGAGTTTGTCATCTCGGTATTTCGTTGCGAGATACAGCATGGAAACAGGCCCTTCGGCCCACCGAGTCCACGCCGACCCCCGTTAATGTTTAATGTCATCCCACTTGCTCATCCACTCCCTGCACACCAGAGGACAATTTACAGAGGGGCCGATCAACCTACAAACCCGCAACGTCTGTAGGATGTGGGCGGAAACCTGAGCACCCGGAGAAAACCCACGCGGTCACGGGGAGAACGTGCAAACTCCACAGCACCCGAGGTCAGGATCGAACCTGGGCCTCTGGTGCCGTGAGGCAGCAGCTCTACCCGCTGCACCACTGTGCCGCTCTTGATGAGAGGGGCAAAGCTTTAAGGAGATGCTCAGGGCGTGTCTGTTTTACGCAGTGGGTGGTGGCGGAGGCAGCTACGATAGTCGTGCTTAAGAGGGTTTTAGGGGTGGCACGGTGGCTGAGCGGTGGAGTTGCTGCCTTACGCCCCCGTCCCACTTAGGAAACCTGAACGGAAACCTCTGGAGACTTTGCGCCCTAACCCAAGGTTTCCGTGCGGTTCCCGGAGGTTGCGGGTGGTTGCCGGAGGTTGCAGGTAGTGGAAGCAGCTAGGGAGACTGACAAAAACCTCCGGGAACCGCCCGGAAACCTTGGGTGGGGCACAAAGTCTCCAGAGGTTTCCGTTCAGGTTTCCTAAGTGGGACAGGGGCATTACAGCAACTTGCAGCACCGGAGGCCCAGGTTCGATCCCGACTACGGGCGCTGTCTGTACGGAGTTTGTACGTTCTCCCCGTGACCTCGTAGGTTTCCTCCGAGACCTGCAGTTTCCTCCCATACTCCAAAGACGTGCAGGTTTGTAGGTTAATTGACCTGGTATAAATGTAAAATTGTCCCCAGTGTGTGTGTGTGTGTGTAGGATTGCGTTAGTGTGCGAGGATCGCTGGTCGGCACGGACCCGGTGGGCCGAAGGGCCTGTTTCCGCGCTGTATCTTTAAACTAAACTAAATGCGTGGATATGGATCACATATGAGGCAGCGGCACTACCTGCTGCACCGAGGTGCCACCCTCATTCACAGCTGTGGAGACCGGCAGGGTAGCTGGTTTAAGCCGAAGGTATGCAGAAAAAATCTGGAGTAACTGAGCGGGACAGGCGGCATCTCTGGAGAGAAGGAATGGGCGACGTTTCGGGTCGAGACCCTTCTTCAGACTGATGTGGGGGTGGGTTACAGAGGTCGAATGTAGTCGGAGACAGTAAGACTGGTGGGAGAACTGGGATGTGGGGGAGCAGACGGAGAGAGAGGGAAAGCAAGAAGTTAGAGAAGTCATTGTTCATAATAGACAATAGGTGCAGGAGTAGGCCATTCGGCCCTTTGAGCCAGCACCGCCATTCAATGTGATCATGGCTGATCATCCCCAATCAGTGCCCCGTTCCTGCCTTCTCCCCATATCCCCCGACTCCGCTATCTTTAAGAGTCCAATCTAGCTCTCTCTTGAAAGCATCCAGAGAACCGGCCTCCACCGCCCTCTGAGGCAGAGAATTCCACAGACTCACAACTCTCTGTGAGAAAAAGTGCGGCCATACGCTGCCCGTGCACCTCAACGCGACGACGAGGTCGTGTAATTTGCGTGCCAAGGACACGTAAGTGGGACAGGCCCTTTATTCACCTTTCTCCTGTGCTACAAGTCCAATACGTTTTAAATCGCCGTTCTAAATGGCTTACTCCTTATTCTTAAACTGTGCCCCCTGGTTCTGGACTCCCCCCAACATCGGGAACATGTTTCCTGCCTCTACTGTGTCCAGACCCTTAACAATCTTAGATGTTTCAATGAGATCCCCTCTCACCCTTCTAAACTCCAGAGTGTACAAGCCCTGCTGCTCCATTCTCTCAGCATATGACAGTCCCGCCATCCCGGGAACATACCGCTGTGCGTTTAGGTTTGACAATGAAGGGGTTAATGTGAGTGAGAGTGAGCCGAGTCTTGCCCTTTGGATGGGAGTTAGTGCTTGGAGAGACTTTGAGGTGGATCGCTGCCAAGAAGCTCTGATGGGCGGGGAGGGGAGGGGCGGGATTTAGCTCGAGGAGGAGCAGAGATGCACATCGTTTCAGGGAGTCCAGGAATCCGATCGTGTCGTCGCTGCTGACTGACTGGAGACTCGGACAGGTCTGTTCATTCCATCTCTCGACTTCTAGCTCCATTGAGGCCCTTCGGCCCAACATGCCCCACCTGTACTAGTCCCACCTGCCCGCGTTTGGCCCATCTCCCTCGAAACCCGTCCTAAACCCGTCTCTGCCTCGGTGGGGAGGGCGGTGGAGGCAGGCTCTCTGGATACTATTCAAGAGAGAGCTAGACAGGGCTCTTAAAGATAGCAGAGTCAGGGGATATGGGGAGAAGGCAGGAACGGGCTACTGATTGGGGATGATCAGCCATGATCACATTGACTGGCGGTGCTGGCTCGAAGGGCTGAATGGCCTACTCCTGCACCTATTGTGTATTGTCTATCCATGTACCTGTTAAAATATTTCTTAATGGGTCAGAAGGAACTGCAGATGCTGGTTTACACCAAAGGTAGACACAAAAAGCTGGAGCAACTCAGCGGGACAGGCAGCATCTCTGAAGGGGACAAATGGGCGACGTTTCGGGTCGTTTCAGACTGAAGAAGGGTCTCGACCCAAAATGTTAGCCATTCCTTCTCCCCAGAGATGCTGCCTGTCCCGCTGACTTACTCCAGCATTTTGTGTCTGCCTTGTATCTGGGAATGTGTCTGTACAGTGAAACAGCATAATCCACTCTGAGCTGTACTTGGGACTGAAGATTGTGTGTTCCATTCACTGATAAAGGTCACCTTGAACACTCTTATCCCTCAGCAACAAATGTGTGGGCGACGGCCGAACTCCGATACATCGGCGAGACCAAGCGCAGGCTCGGACTCAACCTACCTGATCTCCCGGTGGCTCAGCCCTTCAACTCCCCCTCCCATTCCCAATCCGACCTTTCTGTCCTGGGCCTCCTCCATTGTCAGAGTGAGGCCCAGCGCAAATTGGAGGAGCAGCACCTCATATTTCACTTGGGCAGTTTACACCCCAGCAGACTTCTATAACTCTAACTAGTCCTCTTGCTAATTGCACCCTTTGTATCCCTTCCTTATTACCTCATTCCAAGCCAACAATGGACCATTGTGGGCTCCACATTTCCAGAGTCATCGGTGTCGGCTCCGCTTTGTTCTGTACCTATATAACCATATAACAATAACCATATAACAATTGCAGCACGGAAACAGGCCATCTCGGCCCTACAAGTCCGTGCCGAACAACTTTTTTTTCCCCTTAGTCCCACCTGCCTGCACTCATACCATAACCCTCCATTCCCTTCTCATCCATATGCCCATCCAATTTATTTTTAAATGATACCAATGAACCTGCCTCCACCACTTCCACTGGAAGCTCATTCCACACCGCTACCACTCTCTACGTAAAGAAGTTCCCCCTCATATTACCCCTAAACTTCTGTCCCTTAATTCTGAAGTCATGTCCTCTGGAGTCACCCTTTCCTGACCCGAAACGTCACCTATCCATGTTCTCCACAGATGCTGCCTGACCCGCTGAGTTACTCCAGCACTCTGTGAAACGTCACCTATCCATGTTCTCCACAGATGCTGCCTGACCCGCTGAGTTACTCCAGCACTCTGTGAAACGTCACCTATCCATGTTCTCCACAGATGCTGCCTGACCCCTGAGTTACTCCAGCACTCTGTGAAACGTCACCTATCCATGTTCTCCACAGATGCTGCCTGACCCGCTGAGTTACTCCAGCACTCTGTGAAACGTCACCTATCAGTGTTCTCCACAGATGCTGCCTGACCCGCTGAGTTACTCCAGCACTCTGTGAAACGTCACCTATCCATGTTCTCCACAGATGCTGCCTGACCCGCTGAGTTACTCCAGCACTCTGTGAAACGTCACCTATCCATGTTCTCCACAGATGCTGCCTGACCCGCTGAGTTACTCCAGCACTCTGTGAAACGTCACCTATCCGTGTTCTCCACAGATGCTGCCTGACCCGCTGAGTTACTCTGTATCTACCTTTGCACAGTCTCCGTTGTGCATGTCTGCCTTCCAGAGGTTTTCAGGAATATTCGGGAATCTCGGTGAACTATTGTACAAGAATGATGAAGGTGATAGGCAGACAACGCACTCTGATTAGCAAAGAGACCTTGTCCCTGTGAACTTTCGTTTAGTTTGGTTTAGAGAGACAGGCCCTTCGGCCCTCCGAGTCCTTGCCGACCAGCGATCTCCGCACACTAACACGACCCCACATGCATTCGGGACCATTTACAATTTTACCAAAGCCAATGAACCTCTAAACCTGTACGTCTTTGGAGCATGGGGGGTAACTGGAGAAACCCCACGCAGTAACAGGGAGAACGTGCAAACGCCGTACAGACAGCACCGAGGGCCGGGATCTAAATTTGGTCTCTGGCGGAGTGAGGCAGCAGTTCTACCCGCTGCACCACCCAATGAGCCTGCGTTTGGCCGATCTGCCTGTGCTGTCCATGTATGAGGGTGGGATGGGCTAGAGGAGCTGAATGGCCTGCTGGCTCTGACTTACACTGTGTGTGTGTGTGTTCAGGAAGATGCTGGGGCTGCTGCTGGTGACACTGCCCCTAGCTCTGGCCGCGGAGAGCGAAGTTCTCAACATCTGCATGAACGGAACACATCAGAAGGTGAAGCCTGGTCCTGAAGGCCAACTCTTCAAGCAGGTAACGGGGTCACTGCAGGGTCACTGCTCACCAGTGCTTTATTGCCAGGGGTGGTCACGGAGGCAGATACCAGAGTGGCCACAGTTTAAGAATAAGGGGTAAGCCATTTAGAACGGCGACGACGAAACACTTTTTCACACAGAGAGTGGTGAGTCTGTGGAATTCTCTGCCTCAGAGGGCGGTGGAGGCCAGTTCTCTGGATCCTTTCAAGAGAGAGCTAGATAGGGTTCTTAAAAATAGCGGAGTCAGGGGATATGGGGAGAAGGCAGGAACGGGGTACTGATTTGGGGATGATCAGCCATGATCACATTGAATGGCGGTGCTGGCTCGAAGGACCGAATGGCCTCCTCCTGCACCTATTGTCTATTGACTCTCACAGCTGTTTACATCATGGATATGGATCACATCTGGCCATAGAGTGATCCAGCGGGGAAACAGGCCCTTAGGCCCAACTTGCCCACATGTCCCAGCTACACTAGTCCCACCTGCCCGTGTTTGACAATAGACAATAGGTGCAGTAGTAGGCCATTCGGCCCTTCGAGCCACCACCGCCATTCAATGTAATAGTGGCTGATCATTTTGGCCCATATCCCTCCAAACCTGTCCTATCCATGTACCTGTCTAACTGTTTCTGAAACGTTGGGATAGTCCCAGCCTCAACTACCTCCTCTGGCAGCTTGTTCCATCCACCCATCACCCTCTGTGTTCCTATTAAATCATTTCCCCATCACTTTGAACCTGTGTCCTCTGGTCCTCGATTCACCTACTCTGGGCAAGAGACTCTGTGTGTCTACCCGATCTATTCCCCTCATACAGACAGATATTAGTTTAACTTGTTCGGCATGGACATTATGGGCACATCAATTCATATTTTTCAGTTTAGTTTATTGCCACGTGTACCGAGGTACAGCGAAAAGCTTTTTGTTGAGTGCTAACCAGTCAGCGGAAAGACAATACATGATTACAATTGAGCCATTCATCACTTCAACTCCTCCTCCCATTCCCAATCTGACCTTCCTGTCCTTGGCGGGTGAGGCAGCATCTATGGAGAGAAGGAATAGGTGATGTTTAGTGTCGAGACCCTTCTTCAGTCTGAAGAAGGGTCTCGACCCTAAAAGTCACCTATTCCTTCTCTCCATAGATGCTGCCTCACCCGCTGAGTTTCTCCAGCATTTTTGTCTTCCTGTGATTTTTCCAGCATCTGCAGTTCCTTCTTGAACATTTCTGTCCTTGACGATCGCTTCGCCCAACACCTCCGCACAGTTCACTTTAACCGACCTGGCTCAGCACTTCAACTCCCCCTCCCATTCCCAATCCGACCTTTCTGTCCTGGGCCTCCTCCGTGGCCAGAGTGAGTCCCACCGCAAATTTAAGGAGCAGCACCTCATATTCCGCTTGGGTAGTTTACACCCCAGCGGTATGAACATTGACTTCTCCAATTTCAGGTAGTCCCTGCTTTCTCCCTCCTTCCCATCCCCTTCCCAGCTCTCCCACCGCCCACTGTCTCCGCTTCTTCCTTCTTCCTGCCCCCACCCCCACCCCCGTCTGAAGGAGGGTCTCGACCCGAACCATCACCTATTCCTTCGCTCCATAGATGCTGCCTCACCCGCTGAGTTCCTCCAACATTTTTGTCCACCTTCGATTTTTCCAGCATCTGCAGTTCTTTCTCAAACATTTTGAAGGTTGATTCTTGGTCAGTGTGGGTGTGGGGGTTATGGGGAGAAGGCAGGAGAATGGGCTTGAGAGGGGGAGACAGATCAGCCATGAGTGATCGGCGGGGTAGACTTGATGGGTGGAATGGCCTAATTCTGTTCCTTGAAGTTATGAAGTTACAGAGGGTGGTGGGTGCCTGGAACGTGCTGCCAGGGGTGGTGGTGGAGGCAGGTATGATAGTGCTTATTTGTCACATGTAGCGACCTACAGTGATATCCAATGTTGTACACGGTTCAGTACAAGTATCAAACACATAAGAACAATGGGCACTTATTGTCACATACACCAATCAGTGCAGTGAAATTTGAGTTGCCATGCAAATAAAATAAACACAACACTATAGAACTTAACATAAAAACATCCCCCCGCAGCGGAATCAACGTTTCCCACTGTGGGGGAAGGCACCAAAGTCCAGTCCACTTCCTCTGTGTTCACCTGTGGTCGGGGCCTATAGAGGCCTCTGCAGTCGCCACAACGGCGGCCCGATGTTTCAGGCCCTCTCGCCGGGATGAACGGATGATTGGAGCTCCGGCGTTGGAACGGTAGAACACTCTCAGCGGCTTGGAGTTTCCGAATCGGCCGCTTCCTACCGGAGATTGCGGCTCTCAAAGTCCGCAGGCTCCGACACTGGCGATCCTCGGCCAAAGGTCCCAAGCCTCCGCGATGTTTAAAGCCAGCGCCGCCCGCGGCTGTTCGTTCAATGTACATAAACACTTAGATACACCTTAGATAAGCGGCTCAGATGCAGTACAAGTGTACAACAGTAGTTCACTGAGACAGTATACACAGTTGTGTGGGAAGGAACTGCAGATGTTGGTTTGAACCGAAGATAAGCACAAGAGTGCTGGAGTAACTCAGTGGGACAGGCAGCGTCTCTGGAGAGAAGGAATGGGCGACGTTTCAGGTCGAGACCCTTCTTCAGACTGATGTCCAGGGGAGTGAGTGGAATGTAGATAAGGAAGTGTAAGGTGTGAAAACAGGACAAAGGGAATGGAGATCATGGAAAATGCTCATTGTTAGCTGGGGTAAGGTGATAACAAAGCAAGCAGAGATAAAATGTAGTCGGAGACAGTACGACTGGTCAGAGAACTGGGAAAAGGGAGGGATGGAGAGAGAGGGAAAGCAAGGGCTAGTTGAAGTTAGAGAAGTCAATAGACCATAGGTGCAGGAGTAGGCCAATCCATCCTTCAAGCCAGCACCGCCATTCAATGTGATCATGGCTGATCATCCCCAATCAGTACCCCGTTCCTGCCTTCTCCCCATATCCCCTGACTATCCGCTATCTTTAAGAGCCCTATCTAGCTCTCTCTTGAAAGTATCCTGAGAACCGGCCTCCACCGCCCTCTGAGGCAGAGAATTCCATAGATTCACAACTCTCTGAGTGAAAAAGTGTTTCCACGTCTCCGTTCTAAATGGTTTACCCCTTATTCTTAAACTGAGTGGGCCTGGTTCTGGACTCCCCCAACATCGGGAACATGTTTCCTGCCTCTAGCGTGTCCAAACCCTTAGTAATCTTACATGTTTCAATAAGAAACCCTCTCATCCTTTGAAACTCCAGAGTATACAAGCCCAGCCGCTCCATTCTCTCAGCTTATGACAGTCCCGCCATCCCGGGAATTAACCTGGTAAACCTACGCTGCACTCCCTCAATAGCAAGAATGTTCTTCCTCAATGTTCATATCGCTGGGGTGTAAGCTGCCCAAGCAAAATATGAGGATATCTGCGATCTTCTTGTTATGATGAATTATTGCTTTAAGAATTGTTCTTGCCGAGTCAGCATGTTGATGTGCCCTCAGTGGCTGCATGTTGGGTTAATGCTAAACCTGAAGAGCTCACAGTTTCTGTCACTCTGATATCTTTATTACTTGTGGGTCAATCTCCTAAAACCGCAAGGGCGTTCTTTTATGAAGTAGACGGCCAGGAATTTCTTTAGTCGGAGGGTGGGGAGTCTGTGGAATTCTGTGGAGGCCAAGTCAATGGATAATTTTAAGGCAGAGATGGATAGATTCTTGTGCAGGAAGGAACTGCAGATTCTGGTTTAATGCGAAGATCGACACAAAATGCTGGAGTAACACATCGGGTCAGGCAGCGTCTCTGGAGAGAAACACAGAGAAATAGTTGCAGGAGTAGGCCATTCGGCCCTTCGAGCCAGCACCGCCATTCAATGTGATCATGGTTGATTATCTAAAATCAGTTCCTGCCCCGTTCCTGCCTTCTCCCAATATCATAGAAACATAGAAACATAGAATATAATTGCAGGAGGAGGCCATTCGGCCCTTCGAGCCAGCACCGCCATTCAATGTGATCATGGTTGATTATCTAAAATCAGTTCCTGCCCCGTTCCTGCCTTCTCCCAATATCATAGAAACATAGAAACATAGAATATAATTGCAGGAGGAGGCCATTCTGCCCTTCGAGCCAGCACCGCCATTCATTGTGATCATGGCTGATCGTCCCCTATCAATAACCCGTGCCTGCCTTCTCCCCATATCCCTTGACTCCACTAGCTCCTAGAGCTCTATCTAACTCTCTCTTAAACCCATCCAGTGACTTGGCCTCCACTGCCCTCTGTGGCAGGGAATTCCACAAATTCACAACTCTCTGGGTGGAAATTTTTTTTTCTCACCTCAGTCTTAAATGGCCCCCCCTTTATTCTAAGACTGTGTGGCCCCTGGTTCTGGACCCGCCCAACACTGGGAACATTTTTCCTGCATCTAGCTTGTCCAGTTCTTTTACAATTTTATATGTTTCAATAAGATCCCCCTCATCCTTCTAAACTCCAGTGAATACAAGCCTAGTCTTTTCAATCTTTCCTCATATGACAGTCTGTGGAATTCTCTGCCTCAGAGGGCGGTGGAGGCCGGTTCTCTGGATACTTTCAAAAGAGAGCTAGATAGGGCTCTTAAAGATAGCGGAGTCAGGGGATATGGGGAGAAGGCAGGAACGGGGTACTGATTGGGGATGATCAGCCATGATCACATTGAATGGCGGTGCTGGCTGGAAGGGCCGAATGGCCTCCTCCTGCACCTATTGTCTTTACTGGACTAATTTATCTTGCACTAATTGCTATTCCATAAGTTAATTGACTTAGTATCAATGTGAAAACTGTCCCTAGTGTGTGTAGGATAGCATTAGTGTGCGGTGATTGTTGGTCGGCACGGACTCGATGGGCCGAAGGGCCTGTTTCCTCGCTATATCTCTATCTCTATCTCATCAAGCTCTTGAACCCTGCACTACACTAATGTCAATCCAACCGCAGAACCAAACTACTGTGAACTTTGTCCTAAGATTGTTCTATGCAGGTTTATCTCCGTAATTATGATCTAATTGCCATCTATAACTGATCATTTATTGTATTATTGTATATTGATCTGTTTGTCATTCCGTGAACGAGGCTATAAAGTTACAGCAAGTGAGAAACATAGAAACATAGACAATAGGTGCAGGATTAAACCATTCACCCCTTCGAGCCAGCACCGCCATTCAATGTGATCATGGCTGATCATCCAGAATCACTACCCCCGTTCCTGCCTTCTCCCCATATCCCCTGATTCCGTTAGCCCCAAGAGCTAAATCTAACTCTCTCTTGAAAACATCCAGTGAATTGGCCTCCACCGCCCTCTGTGGCGGAGAATTCCACAGATTCACAACTCTCTGGGTGAAAAAGTTTTTCTTCTTGGCAGTCCCGCCATCCCAGGGATCAATCTCGTGAACCTACGCTGCACTGCCTCAATCACAAGGATGTCCTTCCTCAAATTCGGAGACCAAAACTGTACCCAATACTCCAGATGTGGTCTCACCAGAGCCCTATACAACTGCAGAAGAACCTCTTTACTCCTATACTGAAATCCTCTTGTTATGAAGGCCAACATTCCATTAGCTTTCTTCACTGCCTGCTGTACCTGCACGCCAACTTTCAGTGACTGGTGTACAAGGACACCCAGGTCTCGCTGCACCTCCCCCTTACCTAACCTAACCCCATCGAGATAATAATCTGCCCCCTTGTTTTTGCCACCAAAGTGGATAACCTCACATTTATCTATACTATACTGCATCTGCCACGCATCTGCCCACTCACTCAACCTGTCCAGGTCACCCTGCAACCTCCTAACATCCTCTTCACAGCTCACACTGCCACCCAGCTTTGTGTCATCTGCAAACTTGCTAGTCCTGCTCCTAATTCCCTCTTCCAAATCATATATATATATGGTAAACAGTTGCGGCCCCAACACCGGGCCTTGCGGCACTCCACTCGCCACTGCCTGCCATTCTGAAAAGGACCCGTTCACTCCTACTCTTTGCTTCCGGTCTGCCAACCAATTTTCCATGTCAACACTCTACCCCCAATACCATGTGCTCTAATTTTAGTCACCAGTCTCCCGTGTGGGACCTTATCAAAGGCTTTCTGAAAGTCTAGATACACTACATCCACTGGCTCCCCTTCATCCATTTTACTTGTCACATCCTCAAAAATCCCTTGATTCCCATAGCCCTAAGAGCTAAATCTAACTCCCTCCTGAAAACATCCAGTGAATTGGCCTCCACTGCCTTCTGTGGCAGGGAATTCCACAGATTCACAACTTTCTGTGTGAATAAGTGTTTCCTCATCTCAGTCCTAAATGGCCGACCCCTTATTCTTAAACTGTGTGACCCCTGGTTCTGTGCTTCCCCCAACATGGGGAACATTGTTCCTGCAAGCTGTCACCTTCTCTCTCTCTCTCGCTCTGCAGTGTGAGCCATGGAGAGACAATGCTTGTTGTACAGCCAACACCAGCGTGCACGCACACAATGACCAGTCGCACCTCTACAACTTCAACTGGAATCACTGTGGCATCATGACGGAGAAATGTAAACGGCACTTCATCCAGGACACCTGTTTCTACGAGTGTTCGCCCAACCTGGGCCCCTGGATCCAACAGGTGAGCTCAGTGAATGAATGCATGAATGAATGAATGATTGAATGAAACTTCATTGTCCCGTGTGACGGGTCAGTGTGATATTTCTTGCCCAAGGTATGCAAATAGTAGCCACGTAAAGGGCACTGAAAAAGTGACACTTTTCTTCATTTGTAGCACCTTGCATTTGTGCTCCTCCTTTGTCCTCTCTCTCCTGTTGGTCCCCACCCCGCCCCCCTCCCCGCACACAGAGCCCCCCCCATTGTTCTATCAGAGGCACGTCTGACCTCTGACCCCCGCGTGAGTCCCCCCTTCCCCCCTCTCCATTCCCCCCCTCCTCCCTCTCCCCCTCATTCCCCCCCCCTCTCTCCCCTCCCCTTCCCCCCTCTCCCCCTCTCCCCCCTCCTCCCCCCCCTCTCCCCATTCCCATTCCCCCCTCCCTCCCTATCAGAGGAACCTCTGACCTCTGACCCCCACGTGACCCATCCCCCCCTCTCCCCCCATTCCCCCCCCCCCCCTCTCCGCCCCCTCCCCCCCCACCCCCCCTCCTCTCCCCCTCTCCACGTCCCCCCCTCCCCCCCCGGCGTGACCCATTCCCCCCTTCCCTCTCGTCTTCAGAGGCACGTCTGACCCCCCTGACCCGTCCCCCCCTTCCCCCCTCTCTCCCCCCCTCTTCCCCCTCTCCCCATTCCCCCCCCCCCTCCTCCCTCTCCCCCTCTCTCTTTCCCTCCCTCTCTCCCCTCCCCCCCCCTCTCTTCCCCTCCCTCTCTCCCCTCTCCCCCCCTCCCCCCTCTCTCCCCGTGTGATGTGTGGTGTTCCCGTGGTGACCGTGTGCCACTGTGTTTACCTGCACCAGGTGAATCAGTCGTGGCGTGATGAGCGTATCCTGTACGTGCCAATCTGCAAGACGGACTGTGATGAGTGGTGGCGGGATTGCCAACAAGATTACACCTGCAAAGAGGACTGGCACTACGGCTGGGACTGGTCCACAGGTGAGTGAGTGTCTGCCCATTGATGCTGACGCCACGGACAGAGAGTTGTGGACACAGCCCAGTCCATCACACACAGTAGACAATAGACAATAGGTGCAGGAGTAGAGGCCATTCGGCCCTTCCAGCCAGCACCGCCATTCAATGTGATCATGGCTAATCATCCACAATCAGTACCCCGTTCCTGCCTTCTCCCCATATCCCCTGACTCTGCTATCTTTAAAAGCCCTATCTAGCTCTCTCTTGAAAGCATCCAGAGAACCGGCCTCCAACGCCCTCTGAGGCAGAGAATTCCACAGACTCACCACTCTCTGTGAGAAAAAGTGTTTCCTCGTCTCTGTTCTAAATGGCTTACTCCTTATTCTTAAACTGTGGCCCCTGGTTCTGGACTCCCCCAACATCGGGAACATGTTTCCTGCCTCTAGCGTGTCCAAACCCTTAACAATCTTATATGTTTCAATGAGATCGCCTCTCATCCTTCTAAACTCCAGAGTATACAAGCCCAGCCGCTCCATTCTCTCAGCATATGACAGTCCCGCCATCACGGGAATCAACCTTGTGAACCTACGCTGCACTCCCTCAATAGCAAGAATGTCCTTCCTCAAATTAGGGGACCAAAACTGCACACAATATTCCAGGTGTGGTCTCACTAGGGCCCTGTACAACTGCAGAAGGACCTCTTTTCTCCTATATTCAATTCCTCTTGTTATGAAGGCCAACATGCCATTCGCTTTCTTCACTGCCTGCTGTACCTGCATGCTTACTCTCATAGATTGATGAACAAGGACCCCCAGATCCCGTTGTACTTCCCCTTTTCCCAACTTGACGCCATTTAGATAGTAATCTGCCTTCCTGTTTTTGCTACCAAAGTGGTAACCTCACATTTATCTGCATTAAACTTCATCTGCCATGCATCTGCCCACTCCCCCAACCTGTCCAAGTCACCCTGCATTCTCATAGCATCCTCCTCACAGTTCACACTGCCACCCAGCATTGTGTCATCTGCAAATTTGCTCATGTTACTTTGAATCCCTTCGTCCAAATCATTGATGTATATTGTAAATAGCTGCGGTCCCAGCACCGAGCCTTGCGGTACCCCACTAGTCACTGCCTGCCATTCTGAAAGGGACCCACACAGCAGACCATCGCACACACCAACCTCCCTTCCATTGTCAGACACAGACTGCTGGAGTAACTCAGCGGGACAGGCAGCATCTCTGGAGAGAAGGAATGGGTAACGTTTCAGGTTGAGACCCTTCTTCAGACTAATCAGGCGAGAGGGAAAGAAGAGATATAGACAATAATGGAGAGAAATATATCTATATATACCTCGAGAGTCGTGGGAGACGTGCCGAACGTCCTTCGTATACTGGGGAAGTCGAGGCTGGTTCCGTACTGACTGTAGCCTTAGTGTCAACCGTCCAGCACTGATCATTGGCGATATTTACTCGGAATTTTGATGGTCATGTGTGTGTGTGTCTCTCTGTGTCTCTCTCTGTATCTCCCCCTGACGTGTCTCCCCTGTGTATCTCTCCCCAGGCATCAACCAGTGCCCAGTGGGCTCCGAGTGCCGGCGGTTTGGCGATGTGTTCCCCACCGCGAGGGACCTGTGTGAGAAGGTGTGGAGCAACTCGTACCGTTGGAACAGATCACCCGCGGGGCAGTGGTCTCTGCATGTCCCTCTGGTTCAAGGCCGGCCTCAAGCCCAACCCCAACCAGGGCGTGGCACGCCACTACGCCCTGCAGATGGGCCTCATCTCCTGCAGCAGCCTGGCCTGGCCCAGCCCCCTGCTGCTAGGCCTCAGCCTGCTCCTCTCCCCCTCCCTCTCCCCCTCCCTCTCCCCCTCCCTCTCCCTCCCTCCCGCCCCTTTCTCTCCCCCTCTCCCTCCTCCCTCTCTCCCTCCCCCTCCCTCCCTCCTTTCCTCCCTCTCCCCCTCCCTCCCCCTCCCTCTCCTCCCCTCTCCCCTCCCCCTCTCCCTCCCCCCTCCCTCCCTCTCCCCTCCCCCCTCCCTCTCTCCCTCCCTCTCTCTCTCCTCTCTCTCTCTCTCTCTCTCTCTCTCCCTCTCTCTCCTCTCTCTCTCCCTCTCTCTCTCCCTCTCTCTCTCTCCCTCTCCCTCTCTCTCTCTCTCTCCTCTCTCCCTCTCTCTCCCTCTCTCTCTCCCTCTCTCTCTCCTCCCTCTCTCTCTCCCTCGTCCCTCTTTCTCTCCCCTCTCTGCAACTCCTTCTCTCTCTCCCCTCTCCTCCTCTCTCCCTCCCTCTCTCTCTCTCTCCCTCCCTCTCTCTCCCCCTCTCTCCCTCTCTCCCTCATCCTGCCCATATTGTACAGATATAGAATAAAGGGAATCAACTCAATTCAATTCAGTTTCAGTTTAGTCTATCGTCATGTGTACCGAGGTACAGTGAAAAGCTTTTGCTGCGTGCTAACCAGTCAGCGGAAAGACAATATATGATTACAATCGAGCCGTCCACAGTGTACAGATACAGGATAAAGGGAATAACGTTTACTGCAAGGTAAAGCCAGTAAAGTCCGATCAAAGATAGTCTGAGGGTCTCCAATGAGGTAAATGGGAGGTGAGGACCGCTCTCTGGTTGTGGTGGGATGGTTCAGTTGCCTGATAACAGCCGGGAAGAAACTGTCCCTGAATCTGGAGGTGTGTGTTCGTTTTCACACTTCTGTACCTCTTGCCCGATGGGAGAGGGGAGAAGAGGGAGTGGCCGGGGGTGAGACTGGTCCTTGATGATGCTGCTGGCCTTGCCGAGGCAGCATGAGGGGTAGATGGAGTCGATGGAAGGGAGGTTGGTTTGTGTGACGGTCTGGCCTGTGTCCACAATTCCCTGCACTTTCTTCAAATTGAGTTTCCTCCCACATCCCAAAGATGTGTGGGTTTGTAGGTTAAGTGGCTTCTGGAAATTGTTCCTTCAATTGCCTCCAGGGGGCAGAATCTGGGGAGTTGCGGGGAGAGAGAGTTGCAATGAAACCGAGCGATGGATAGATTAGAGATACAGCATGGAAACAGGCCCTTCGGCCCATCGAGGGTCCAGAGGAGGTTTATGAAAATGATCCCAGGAATGAGTGGGTTATCCCATGATGAGCGTTTGCCTGCACTGGGCCTGTGCTCGCTGGAGTTTAGAAGGTTACGTTCTCTGCCTCAGAGGGCGGTGGAGGCCGGTTCTCTGGATGCTTTCAAGGGAGATCTAGATAGGGCTCTTAAAGATAGCGGAGTCAGGGGATATGGGGAGAAGGCAGGAACGGGGTACTGATTGGGGATGATCAGCCATGATCACATTGAATGGTGATGCTGGCTCGAAGGGCCGAATGGCCTACTCCTGCACCTATTGTCTATTATTGTGGGGGGGCCTCATTGAAACTTACAGAATAATGAAAGGCCTGGATAGAGTGGATGTGGAGAGGATGTTTCCACTGGCGGGAGAGTCTAGGACCAGAGGCCACAGCCTCAGATTTAAAGGGCGCTCTTTGAGAAAGGAGATGAGGAGGAACTTCTTTAGTCAGAGGGTGGTGAATCTGTGGAACTCATTGCCACAGAGGGCTGTGGAGGCCAAGTCAGTGGATATTTTTAAGACAGAGATAGACAAATTCTTGACTAGAACGGGTGTCAAGGGTTATGGGGAGAAGGCAGGAAAATGGGATTAGGAGGCAGAGATCAGCCATGATTGAATAACAGAGTGGACTGGATGGGCCGAATGGCCTAATTCTACTCCGATAACTTGTGAACTTGGGAAGGGACTGACGAGCCTTTGGGCTGGCACTGTGGCTGCGGTACCTGGGCCTGGCCAGGCGATGTCTTCCAACGTGTCCGATCCACACGCTCGGCCTCTTGGGGTGGCCCCTGACCTACTCCAGCCCCAGGCTGCTGCAGGGCCTAACTAATTGTTTTGCATTTTGTACAAGTGACACAGAAGGCAGTGGAGGCCGATTCACTGGATGTTTTCAAGAGAGAGTTAGATTTAGCTCTTGGGGCTAACGGAATCAAGGGATATGGGGAGAAGGCAGGAACGGGGTACTGATTGTGGATGATCAGCCGTGATCACATTGAATGGTGGTGCTTGCTGGAAGGAACGAATGGCCTACTCCTGCATTTATTTTCCTTTGGATTTGTTCCTCGCCCATTAGGTACGTGACTCTTCCCTGCATGATGTCTTGTACTTTGTCAGCAGGCACGGAAATCGCTCTCAAAATATGGGGGGGGGGGGGGCACAATTTCTTGACTGCTGCACGCACGCATGCGCCCGCACACACGCGAGGCTTCGGCCGTGGGCCCTGTGGACGGTAACATCGGGAGCTGACCTGGTTGGTGACTGACTCCGAACACCAGCAACAGCAGCTTCGTCCGCCCTGAATCGTGGGGTTTGAATCGGCCCGTTCACGGGGTCTTTCGTTGGCCGGCGGGGGCTTCAACATCGGGAGCCTCGATCGCCTCGATGCAGCAGTTTGATTTTAAGCCGCGCCGGGCGCTGAAAAGCCTCGCGAACGGGCCGATTCAGCCCTGAGAGGGTGTCTGATAAAGTCCGGATTACAAAACATGGGGGGGGGGGGATCGTCCCTCACCTCAAAGCATGGGGGGGGTGTGCCCGTCCCCCCTGTCCCCCCCAGGATTTCCGCCCACGAGTGGGTTGATTGGAACGTGGAACAGCACAGCCCAGGAACAGGCCCTTCGGCCCGCAATGTCCGTGCCGAACATGATGCCAAGTTAAACTGATAGCACGAGATAACTCTGCTAGCACGAGATCCATATCCTTCCATTCCCTCGCACATATCCACGCACCTATCCCCTTAAACACCACTATCGTATCTGCCTCCACCCCCACCCCTGGCAGCGCGTTCCAGGCACCCACCACCCTGTGTAAAAAAAAACCTGCCCCGCACATCTCCTTTAAACTTTGCCCCTCTCACCTTAAAGCTGCGCCCACTAGTCTGTGATATTTGAGAAAGATTAAGTTCAATCATGTTTCTGTTTATCAGTTAATTCATGCCCTGACCTTCACAGTCTGAGTGGAAATGTTTTTATTCTGGTTCAGCACTTTCTGAAGTAACCTTGTTCTTTAAACCTTCTACTCTACTGCGTCATTCCCCCTCACACTCTCCTCCCTCCCTCCCCCCCATCCCCCTACTCCCCTTCCCTCCCCCCACTCCCTCCCACTCCCCTCCACCCCCCTCCCCCCTTCCCCTCCCCCTCCCTCCCTCCCTCCCCCCACCCCCCCTCCCTTCCCCCCATCCTCCCCCCCCTCCCTCCCCCCCACCCCCCCCCCTTCCCCCCTTCCCCCTCCCCACCCTCTCTTCCCCCCCTCCCCCCCCCCCCCCCCCCCCCCCCTCCCCCTCCCCCCCCCTCCCCCCCCCCTCTCTCCCTCTCCCCTCCTCTCCCCCTACCCTTTCTCTCCCCCTCCCTCCACCCCTCCTGGTTGAAAGGGTCAAGAGCTTCAAATTCCTGGGCGTGCACATCTCTGAAGTTCTTTCCTGGTCCGAGAACACTAACGCAATTATCAAAAAAGCTCATCAGCGCCTCTACTTCCTGAGAAGATTACGGAGAGTCGGATTGCCAAGGAAGACTCTCTCTAACTTCTACAGGTGCACAGTAGAGAGCATGCTGACCGGTTGTATTGTGGCTTGGTTCGGCAACTTGAGTGCCCTGGAGAGGAAAAGACTACAAAAAGTAGTAAACACTGCCCAGTCCATCATCGGCTCTGACCTTCCTTCCATCGAGGGGATTTATCGCAGTCGCTGCCTCAAAAAGGCTGGCAGTATCATCAAAGACCCACACCAATCTGACCACACACTCATCTCCCTGCTACCTTCAGGTAGAAGGTACAGGAGCCTGAAGACTGCAACAACCAGGTTCAGGAATGGCTACTTCCCCACAGCCATCAGGCTATTAAACCTGGCTCGGACAAAACTCTGATTATTAATAACCCATTTTCTGTTTGCACTTTATCAGTTTATTTATTCATGTGTGTATATATTTATATCATGGTATATGGACACACTGATCTGTTTTGTAGTCAAATGCCTACTATGTTCTGTGTGCTGAAGCAAAGCAAGAATTTCATTGTCCTATACAGGGACACATGACAGTAAACTCACTTGAACTTGAACTCTCCCTCCCTGCTCCAGTGTCTGGTTGTTGCTGGTAAAAGGTCAGGACAGTTTCATTGTGTGGGAAGGAACTGCAGACATTGGTTTACACCAAAGACAGACACCAAATGGTGGAGTAACTCAGCGGGACAGGCAGCATCTCTGGAGAGAAGGGTGGCTCCTTCCCTCTCTCTCCATTTCTCCCCCGTCCTAGTTCTCTGACTAGTTTCACTCTCCTCCCGATTAACTGTTACCGATGGTCTGCCTCGTTGTCACCTTCCCCTCAGTTCAAAATGATCCATTCTACATGTTCCTTGAACTCATAGGGTCATAGGTGATAGGAGCAGAAATAGTAAGATTAAACGAGAACTTACCAGTTCGAAGTTTGATCCTTATTTTATGAGGAGTAACGTTGAGGGAATACGTGAAGAACCCCGCCAGGACGCATGTGTGTCACCCTTCAAAGCTGTGGTGTGAAATCACAGATAACTGTAATGACTGAACATAGTAAGATTAGAGAAGAAAATACCAGTTGAGTATATGATCAAGAGTGGGAGCGGAGGGCACGTATTCCCTCAACGTTACTCCTCATAAAATAACGATCAAACTTCGAACTGGTAAGCTCTCGTTTAATCTTACTATTTTACTTCAGAGTCGCGTGAGTGACTACGTGAAGATTTCAAAGCTCTGTGATTTCATGCAGTGGAAACGAATCCATGCATCACAGCTGCCTTAATTGACTGTGGGAGGAATTGTGTTAACATGTTTAGACATGAATCCAACATTGAAATCCATGATAAATTGTTAACAACAAATTATAGCCCCTATTTATGGGGTGAAATTATATTACAGAACTTAAAATTGGCTCTGCAAAGTTCCAGGTTTAACTACTGGTTTGTGGTAGAATAGTTGGAACATTTTCCCCTGATCCATCCTGCTGTCTCGAGGATTTGGTTCATTGGTACATCCAACTCCATAGCTGCCGATGTAGCTGCAGCCCTGGTGGAATAAGATTTGAATATGTTAGTATCCACCTCAGCTGTTGTTAAAACCTGTTTCAGCCATCTGGAAATAGTTTGAACCGCCACTTTTTTGTGGGTTGTTTGTGGCTGATTAGTAGTGCCATCTCATAGCCTCAGATGTTTTTGGTGTTCCCCATATAGAACAATAATTGTCTTATTATACAGAGACAATATCTGTAGGGTAATCCCTAAATTCTATTTTGAGGCCTGATGGTCAAACTGTTCTGTTTGACTAATTCGTAATATGAAACGTTATATTCCTGTTGAAGAAGTCATATAGTCCAGCCTTAACTTATATACGACTGTACCCTTAGTGCCGTGACCAAAGCCATCAGCATGACTGTTTTGTGCATCAATCTTTGCAGGGACAGAGCTGTTGTGGAGACCAATTCCTTAGCAACGTTAGGGCAATACTCATATCTCATTTAGAGAGTACCTGGTTCTTGGGGGATTGATATTAAAAATTCCCCTCATAAGTTTGGTTACCAGGGGTGAGTCCCAACAGAATGACGCTCTGATCCTCGCCATAGATATGTTGAAAGGGCACTTCTGGCGCAGTTAATGGCACTGTAACTGAGCCCCTCATCATAATGGAGGCCTGCCAGGAATTCCAGAACAGACGTTATGTTCATCGAACTGTAGGTGATGTTGTTTTTGTGACAATATATCTCCCATTTCCTGATGTATAACAGATATAGTTTTTTGGTGGACTGTCTGTGGCCCGCTGAGATAATGTTCAATGTTCGGTCCGCCAGTCCCAGTTGCAGTAGAGGTTTCTTTAGACTCTACAAATTGATAGGTTTGTTGTATTTGACATGGATGGGTTCCCCTGTTACAGGATGAACCAATAATCTGGTTGTTTCAGGATGGTGATACATGGTTAAACCCCATGTTGAGTATCACAGGGAACCATGGTTAAGTAGGCCAATCGGCACTACCAATTAACAGACGCTGAGTCTTGTTGTATTTTTCGTAATACCCGACTGATGATGCAGAAAAGGGGGGAATGCACAGGTAAACAATTGCCCCCTCAATGCAGTGAAAAGCATCTGTCCCTGCTGTCCCAGGGTCTGGTTCACAAGATTAAGTCTTATTTTATTGAATTTGCATGACCTGATGTCTGTCACTGAATTTTGGGTTACCGGGTAGGTAAGTAGCTGATATTCCAATATTTCTCTGGATACACCATTACCAAATTGTATTAGTCAGATTGTCACTCTGTAGTCTAACACGCTGGTGATTTATCCCAGAGCAGTATGACTTTAGGCCATAGAACGCACCCCACATTTCCAGGTAGTTTATGCCCAGTGTCTGTGATAATGGTGCCTCCTGTGCCTTGCATCTACCTCCACAGATGGAGATGGAAATTGGTAGTACCCCAACCAAGCGCACTGGCATCAGTTTGTAGCACCACTAAGGGTTTGCTGATAACGATAGGGTTGGAACAATGCCGAATGTTATCCCTCCACCATTTTAATTCCATAAGCTTTGATTGGTGGCTTATTGGTCTGTTGAAATGACCAGTATTAACTTTGAGTGTTTGTATTTTTGCCCTTTGTAGATTTTTGGTAATACAAAGGCCCAAATTGTGTGGCTGGAAAGGCAGACACTATAATGCCAATTACCCTTGCTACCAATCTGATAGACGGTTCACTGATGTCAGTGGGGTTGTTGCAGGCCTCAGTTAAGACTGTAGCCTTGTCCTTTGGTAAAGTCACCGACATGTGAGCTGTCAATAGTGAACCCCAAATAATCCATTATTATGGGAGGCGTAAGTTTAAATTTGACTGGATGGATGATAACCCCAGTTTTCACCCAATTGTATGGTGGCTGGTACAGCTAGTTAGGCCAACTCCAAAGTTATGCCCACAATTAGTATGATCATATGATTATGTATTTGGTAGAGCTCTATACTGCCAGAGCTGCCCCATCCAGTTGAATTTTTTTAAACAACGTTTGTGATCAGTCCGTGTAGGCACCGAATAGTAAGCATCTTTTGGGTCGATGCTAGCCATGGAGTAGCCTTTGGAAATCAGTCCTTTAGCAGTTACCAGTTCCCATTTTGTACTGAATATATAGTACAATGTATTCAATTTGGTCAATTCGATGATGATGCGACTGTCACCATCTATATTGTTTTTGGTAAAGATATAAGACACAAATTCCAGCCAATCGTGTTGGGTTTACCCATTACCCCTTTTGCATAATTCAATGGTATATCCCTGGATACTACTTAGGATATAAGTGTCTGTAGTTGATATACACCATGTGTCCAAAAGAGTGTAATCTCCCACCAATGTGTGTATTATCCACTCTTCCTATAATTGTAAGGGACCAGACCCACCTACCTCCATTGTTACCAGTGGAAGTTTGCTTCTTCTGTGTGGTCTTCGTGTAGGTTGAGGCGCCGGTGTCTGGGCTTGTTTTTGGGTTGGGGGTTTGTGCATCTTCCAGGAAGGCCGGTCTGGGCTATGGTCTAAAAGACCGCTGTCCTGTATGCCAGGCCTTTGAGCTTTCACCAGCTTCTCTTGTTCTGCTGGTGGGTGCATAAGGGTGCTGTCTTTGGCTGTAGGAGATCCTTAATGTTGTCGCCTTTATGAGCCCCAGGGCTTTCCTAAGTCCTGCTCCGACATGTTTCCAGATGCTATTTCCACGACTGGAACATTCAGGGATGCGCAGTTTCCTGGTCCCAAGTATTTTTGCAGTGGTGACCATCGTGGTCTGGCTGTATGTATTTGGACACCATGACCAGTAGATTTTGCCTTCCTGCACCCCCTGCACACTTGTAGTTTTGTTCGTCAAAACCCCTCTTCAGGGTCAGCCCAGAATTGAGCCCCCAGTACTCCCCTCTGACGAGGGAGATGCACTGTGCAGCCCTACGTAAGGTGCTGCTGCGGGTGTTTTTTATATCCCCACGGTGACTAGACTCCATCTCCCGGAGTCTGTCATGTTGGAGCTTTTGCTCCATAAGCCGCTCCAACCGGCTCCAGCGCTCACGGTCGCTGGCCGCTCGCGGCTGCTCAAAGTCGGACTCATCAGTCAACGACTCTTTTGGTTTTCTTCTTGCCTTCCCGCCCAGACGCAGTGTTTAATCTGGCCGGTGCGGGGGTGAAGTCGGGCACAGCTGTTCCCTTACGGGTGATTCCTGTGCCGCCTGCCGTTGTTTGCACAGCTCTCCATGTTTTCCCCACATGTGAAACAGTATGGGGAGAATAAAGACCACAGCTTCACTTACCTGCAGGTCCAGGTTTAAACTGTCACTACGGGGGAACGTCGTTCCACCCCGCCTCCTGCCGTTTCCACTTGTCAAAGTCGACGGCCCCATTCTGAATAGTCTCCCGCCCGGCCGTGGTGTTCTGTCCGGCGCGGGACCAAAAGCCGGCACAGCTGATCCCACTTACGGGGCTTGTGCCTTCAGCTGCTGCTGGCTCCCGCAACTTCACGGTCCTCCCCAGCCAGCTTCACTCGCAGCACTTGTGGACACTATTTTGTCCAGCTTCCCCCCCCCCCTGTGTAAAAACAGCGCGGGGACAAAAACTACCGCAGAGTAAATCACTTACCTGCAGGTCGCGGTTTCAAACTTACCGCTGCGGGGGAACGCTCCACCCCGCCTGTCGTTTCACAAGCGTGAAAGCGATATGACACGCATGCGTCCTGGTGGGGTTCTTCACGTAGTCACTCACGTACATAGACAATAGGTGCAGGAGCAGGCCATTCGGCCCTTCGAGCCACCACCGCCATTCAATTTGATCATGGCTGATCATCCCCAATCAGTACCCCGTTCCTGCCTTCTCCCCATATCCCCTGACTCCGCTATCTTTAAGAGCCCTATCTAACTCTCTCTTGAAAGCATCCAGAGAACCGGCCTCCACCGCCCTCTGAGGCAGAAACTTCCACAGACTCCCAACTCTCTGTGAGAAAAAGTGTTTCCTCGTCTCCGTTCTAAATGGCTTACGAATTATTCTTAAACTGTGGCCCCTGGTTCTGGACTCCCCCCAACATCGGGAACGTGTTTCCTGCCTCTAGCGTGTCCAAACCCTTAACAATCTTATATGTTTCAATGTGATCCCCTCTCATCCTTTTAAACTCCAGAGTGTACACGCCCAGCTGCTCCATTCTCTCAGCATATGAGGCCATTCTCTCAGAATTAGGCCATTCTGCCCATCAAGTCTACTCCGCCATTCAATCATGGCTGATCTATCTCTCCCTCCTAACCCCATTCTCCTGCCTTCTCTCCATAACCCCTGACACCCGCACTAATCAAGAATCTATCTATCTCTGCCTTAAAAATATCCACTGACTTGGCCTCCACAGCCGTCTGTGGCAAAGAATTCCACAGATTCACAGATTAAAATTCCGCCTAAATTCCCAGGGACAAAACAATAACATTCTTGCTATTGAGTGAGTGCAGCGTAGGTTCAGCAGGTTAATTCCCAGGATGGCGGGACTGACATATGCTGAAAGAATGGGTCGACTGGGCTTGTATTCACCAGAATTTAGAAGAATGAGAGGGGATCTTATAGAAACATATAAAATTCTTAGACAGGCTAGATGCAGGAAAAATGTTGGGGGAGTCCAGAACCAGGGGTCACAGTTTAAGAATTAGGGGTTGGCCATTTAGGACTGAGATGAGGAAAAACATTTTCACCCAGAGAGTTGTGAATCTGTGGAATTCTCTGTCACCGAAGGTAGTGGAGGCCAATTCACTGGATGTTTTCATGAGAGAGATTTAACTCTTAGGGCTAACAGAATCAAGGGATATGGGGAATAAGCAGGAACGGGGTACTGATTTTAGATGATCAGCCTTGATCAAGTCAAGTCAGCTTTGTCACACACACATACAAGATGTGCAGTGAAATGAAAGTGGCAATGCCTGCGGATTGGGCAACAACTATAGAACAGAACGGAACCAGCATTTACATTTTAGAAAAAAAACTTTTTTTAAAGACACAACACAACAGTAAATGAGTCCCTGGTGGGATCAGAGTTTACAGTCCTGATGGTCTGTGGGAAGAAACTCCGTCTCATCCTCTCTGTTCTCACAGCGTGACTGTGGAGGTGCTTGCCTGACCGTAGCAGCTGGAACAGTCCGTTGCTGGGGGGGTAGGGGTCCCCCATAATGTTGCTGGCTCTGGATCTGTACCTCCTGGTGTATAGGTCCTGCAGGGGGGGGGGGGGGGGGGGTGAGTGTAGTTCCCATGGTGCGTTCGGCTGAACCCACTACTCTCTGCAGAGCCTTCCTGTCCTGGGCAGAGCTGTTCCCAAACCAGATCGTGATGTTGCCGAACAAGATGCTTTCTACAGCCCCAGAGTAGAAGCACTGAAGGATCCACAGAGAGACTGTGAATTTCCTCAGCTGCCTGAGGTGGTAAAGGCGCTGATCATATTGAATGGCGGTGCTGGCTCGAAGGGCCGAATGGCCTACTCCTGCAATCTCCGGACGAAGTCCACAGTACTTTGGTTCTGCGGTTGGATTGAGGTTAGTGTTGTGCAGTGTTCAAGAGACTGATGGTTATAGAGATATAGTGAGGAAACAGGCCCTTCGATCCACCGAGTCCGTGCCGACCAGCAATCCCTGCACACCAATGCGATCCTACACACACACTAGGGACAATTATACATTTACACTGTAGATGGTTTATGCATGCAACCTATAATGTAGCCACCTCATTAACCACTCCCCATCATATCAGTACAACTATGATATCCTCCCCTTGTTTCCTCCCACTTGGTCCCGGTATGCCTGAAGGCTGGATGCAGTCAGTGCTGGGACGTGTGTGCCATGTGCTTTAATAAATGCTTTAGTAAAGGTTACAGTGTGTCAGACTAAGCATCTTTACATGGTGTCAGCTAGTTAAACTCGCGCCTCCCGTTTACCGGTTTTCTTTTCATTTGTGCCCTGTGTTGGGTTTCCCTTGAAATGGCATCCTCATGCCGAACACCATCTCCCCTTGTCTTTGACGCTGACATTGTGGAGCGATGGGCCACTTTTGTGATGGATTACACCCACTTCGTTAACATTGTGCACCGGAATGACCCGGCTGCGGTCAGAGTCTCCCTCCTGCTTAACCTGGCCGGTCCCGACGCCATGAAGAGAGCTCAGGCTTTCGTCTACGATCCAGCGGTCCTGGATGACAACGGCCAACCCGTCGAGCCAGCTGAATCTGCCGATGACCCGGTATGTCGTTTGCGCAAGTTTGCCGAGATTTGCCACCTGCCCTCCAACCGCATATTGGAGCGGGTTCGGTTTTTCTCACGGTAGCAGCAGCCGGATGAACCCGTCGAGTGTTTCATCGCTGACCTGCGCTACCTTGCTCAGCGGTGCGGTTTTGAGACCATGCGTGACCAGCTCACCAGGGACATTCTCGTTACTGGCATGCTCGACCAGAAACTACGTGCTGATTTGCTACAACGGCGTGATCTAACCCTGACTCAGGCGATGCATGCATGCTGCATCACTGAGGTGGTTACCCCTCTGCATGGGCTGAGGGGATCTGATAGCCGAGCCATGCATCTGACTGGCGTTGCAGGGCCACGTCGTATGCAGGATAACTTTCGCCCTCCAACGCGGCCCGTTCGTACATCTCGGGACCCGCGGTCTCATAAGTGTCCCAATTGTAACTATGTCCACCCCATGCAGTCCCAGTGCCCAGCCCTTGGAAAATCTTGCAATTTCTGCAAGAAAATGAACCACTTTGAAGCTGCCTGCAGGTCCCGTGGGAATGTGCTATCAGCTCCAAGGCGAATCCTAAACAACCTTCAGCAAGTTGATAGTGAGATGGATTCTCAGTCCTCTGTCGACACTGCCCCCGACTCTGAGCTCAGCTATTCCATGGGAGATGCAAGTGTGTACACTGTCCTTCACAGCCGATCTCGCCTTCCCGATCCATCTGTGCTCATTACGGTGAACAACAAGTCCTTCTCTGCGAAGCTGGATACTGGTGCAAAAGTTAACGTAATGTCAACATCGCTGTTCCACCAGATAAGAAATAATGAGCTGTTGTAATTGTAATTGTAATTGTAATTGTAAATCTTTATTGTCATTTCCTGAGTATTCGCATACCCAGAGGAAACAAAAAAAAGTTGCTCAACCAGTGTCCATTCAGTTTGCATTAAAAAATAAATAGGAATTAAAATTAAAAAATACATGTCATGAACAAATTTAACACTCTACTAAACATTCAACAGCCGTTCCGACCGGCAGCGGCACAACAGTGGCTCTGCTGCAGTGTGGGGGTTTGTGCGCGATACTTGGCAGGGGGCAAAGTCCATTTAACAGTCTTATAGCCTGTGGGAAGAAGCTGAGGAGCATCCTGCTGGTTTTGCAGCTAATGCTCCTGTACCTCTTCCCAGATGGGAGGATGGAGAAAATGTCATGCGATGGGTGGTAAGGGTCTTTGATGATGGAGATGGCTCTGTTGATACATCTCTTCCTGTATATGTCCAGCAGGAAGGGGAGTGGAGCACCAATAATCCTGCTGGCGGTCTTCACTATCCTGTCTAGTTGGTGCCGTTCGTACGCCTTGCAGCTCCCGAACCAGGAAGTGATGCCGTATGTCAGTGTGCTCTCGACAGTCCCCCTATAAAAAGTCCGTAGGTGTGTGGTGGGGAGGCCTGCTTTACATAGTCTTCGGAGAGGGTGAAGTCGCTGCTGGGCTCTCTTGACCAGAGCTGTGGTGTTGGCCGTGGACGTCAGGTCATCAGACAGATGTAGTCCTAAGAACTTTATGCTGCTGACCCTTTCCACATCAGCTCCGTCGATGTGCAGAGGTGTATGGTGTTGTTTTCCCGCCCTCCTGAAGTCAACCACCATCTCCTTAGTTTTTCCCACGTTAAGAATGAGGTTGTGGGATTTGCACCAACCTGTGAGCAGCTCCACCTCCATCCTGTACGCCGATTCATCATTGTCACTGATGAGACCCACTACTGTTGTGTCATCAGCGAACTTGACTGCAGATCGCTCTGTTTTGCGTGCCTATGGGGGAGAGGAGCTAACACCTGTGGGGAGGGCGACCTTCCACTGTGTGCTACAGAAATCATCCCGTGACCTGTCCTTCTTTATTCTGGATTGCGACTGTAACTTTACTGAGCAACCAGGCCTGCCAGGATCTCGGTCTGGTGTCTTTCGACCGCACGGTCCACGAGGTGCAAGCAGTGATGGATCCACTATCCGAGTATCCAATCCTGTTCGATGACAAGCTGGGAAAGCTGCCGCTTGTGTATAAAATCGCAACAGACCCTGGTAGATTTACATACCTTTACATACACCAAAGCCAATTAACCTACAAACCTGCACGTCTTTGGAGCGTGGGAGGAATCCGAAGATCTCGGAGAAAACCCAAGCAGGTCACGGGGAGAACGTGCAAACTCCGTACCGACAGAACCCGTAGTCGGGATCATTGGCGCTGTGAGGCAGCAACTCTACTGCTGCACCACCATGCCGCCCCGGTTGCTGAGAAGAAGCTGTTCCTGAACCTGGAGGTCACGGTACTCAGGCTTCTGTCCCTTCCTCCCGATGATAGCAGCGAGCTGTTATAATGTAGAATAGATCATTGTTAGGTGACAATGATAATTTAATCAAGGGGACAGTCACACTGGTCGGACGAATGGGGAGGGACGGAGAGAGAGGGAAAGCAAGGGTTACTTGAAGTTAGTGAAGTCAATATTCATCCCGCTGGGGTGTAAGCTGCCCAAGTGAAGTATGAGAAATAGGACTGAGATGAGGAAAAATGTTTCCACCCAGAGAGTTGTGAATCTGTTGAATTCTCTGCCACAGAAGGCAGTGGAGGCCAAATCACTGGATGTTTTCAACAGAGAGTTAGATTTAGCTGTTGGGGCTAACGGAATCAAGGGATATGGGGAAAAGGCAGGAACGGGGTACTGATTTTAGATGATCAGCCATGCTTATATTGAATGGCGGTGCTGGCTCGAAGGGCCGAGTGGCCTACTCCTGCAGCTATTTTTCTATGTTTCTAGGACGTTAACACCCCTCCCCCAGACAACGACACCCTGCCTGATGAGCTAAACCACTTCTATGCTCGCTTTGACCGAGACAACAAAACCCCAGCCATTAAAGTTGCTCCACCCCCGAATGAACAACCTCTCAGCCTCTCCACCTCTGCTGTACAAGATGCACTGAGCAAGGTGAATGAGCGCAAAGCTGCCGGCCCCGATGGCATCCCTGGCCGGGTGCTTAGGGCATGTGCTGGTCAACTATCCCCAGTCCTCGCCGACATTTTCAATCTCTCACTGGCCCAGGGTGTTGTCCCCACTTGCCTCAAGACATCAACCATCGTGCCAGTGCCCAAACAGTCAGCTACAGGGAGTCTCAACGATTTCCGCCCAGTGGCACTCACCCCTGTCATTGCAAAGTGCTTTGAGCGGCTGATCTTGGCTCACCTCAAAGCCTGCCTCCCCCCCCACACTGGACCCTCACCAGTTTGCCTACCGGACCAACAGGTCTACAGAGGATGCCATATCGGCGGCCCTACGCTCTGCCCTGACCCACCTGGACTACAACAACTCCTACATCAGGCTGCTGTTCATTGATTTCAGCTCTGCCTTTAACACCGTCATCCCAGCCAGCTTGATCACCAAACTCAGCGGACTTGGCATCTCCACCTCCCTCTGCAACTGGACATTGGACTTCCTCACTAACAGACCACAGTCTGTTAGGGTCAATAACCTCACCTCCTCCACTATAACACTGAACACCGGAGTGCCACAGGGCTGTGTGCTCAGCCCTCTCCTCTACTCCCTCTTCACCCACGACTGCATCCCAAAGTACGGATCCAACGCCATTATTAAGTTTGCTGACGATACCACGGTAGTAGGACTGATCAGCGACAACGATGAGTCAGCCTACAGGGATGAGATCCAGCACCTGACCACCTGGTGTGCCGACAATAACCTCATCCTCAACTCCAAAAAGACGAAGGAGATTATTGTCGACTTCAGGCAGACCAGAGGAGGCAGTCATACCGCCATCCATATCAA
Organism: Leucoraja erinaceus; assembly: GCF_028641065.1. Lineage (NCBI taxonomy): Eukaryota > Metazoa > Chordata > Chondrichthyes > Rajiformes > Rajidae > Leucoraja > Leucoraja erinaceus. Next base: position 347,671 of record NW_026576718.1, on the reverse strand, counting down.
CGGGACTGAGGTGGAGCGCGTCTCCAGCTATAAATTCCTCGGAGTGCATATCTCGGAGGACTTGTCCTGGTCCCTCAACACCTCCAAGCTGATCAAAAAGGCACAGCAGCGCCTTTACTTCCTTAGGAGGCTCAAGAAAGCCCACCTGTCCCCCCAGATCCTGACCAACTTTTACCGCTGTACCATAGGGAGTATCCTGACCACCTGCTTCACGGTATGGTACAGCAGCTGCACTGCTGCGGACAGGAAAGCACTACAACGGGTGGTGAAAACCGCGCAGCACATCATCGGTGCCCCGCTCCCTGCCATGGATGCCCTCCACCGAAAACGGTGTCTGAGACGGGCTGGGAAGATCATCAAAGACCCCTCACACCCCAACCATGGACTGTTTGCCCTCCTCCCATCAGGGAGGCGGTACAGGAGCCTCAGGTCACGTACCAGCAGGATGAGGAAAAGCTTCTATAACAACACAATCACATTGCTGAACTCGGAGTCCCGACGATAGACTTCTCTGGTCCCTCCGTCCCCCTTTGTTTAATCATTCTGTATTTCCTGATTATTCTGTATCTTCTCTCTTTCTATTTTTTTCTTGTTTTTTCTCTTTATGTACAACTACTACGGACTGACGCAAAACTGCATTTCGTTGTACTGATACTTGTATTTTGTGCGATGACATTAAAGTTGAATTGAATTGAATTGAATTGGTTTGTTGTCTCCTGATGTGTTGAAGTGCAAGGTCGGCAGCCTGCGCTTCAGGGAATGGCCAACAGAGAGCGCCATCGCACCATTTTCCTCCTCTATTCTAATCCCACCCATTCTTCCCATAACCCCTGACACCCTGACTAACCAAGAATCTATCCATCTCTGCCTTAAATATACCCAATGACTTGGCCTGCACCGCCATCTGTGGCAATTAATTCCACAGATTCACCACCCTGCTAAAGAAATTCCTCCTCATCTCCTCCCTAAATGTACGTCCGATTATTCTGAAGGTAGATAAAAATGCTGGAGAAACTCAGCGGGTGAGGCAGCATCTATGGAGAGAAGGAATAGGTGACTTTTCGGGTCGAGACCCTTCTTCAGACTGATGTGGGGGGTGGGGAGCGGGAAGAAGAAAGGAAGAGGCGGAGACAGTGGGCTGTGGGAGAGCTGGGGAAGGGGAGGGGAAGGAGGGAGAAAGCAGGGACTACCTGAAATTGGAGAAGTCAATGTTCATACCGCTGGGGTGTAAACTCCTTTTAGAAACCAAAGTTCCTAACGGAAAAATAAAGTTCATTGTATTGTATTGTATTCTGAGGCTGTGCCCTCTGGTCCTAGACTCACCCACTAGTGGAAATATCCTCTCCACGTCCACTCTATCCAGGATAGAAATATGCCAGGCCAAGGATAGGCACAAAGTGCTGGAGAAACTCAGCGAGTCAGGCTTTATCCCTGGACCAGGAAATATATATGAAGGAGGGTATGAAGAAGGGTATGAAGAAGGGTTCCGATCAGAAAAGTCACCCGTTCCTTCTCTCCAGAGATGCTGCCTGTCCCGTTGAGTTACTCCAGCATTTTGTGTCTATCTTCGGTGTAAGCCAGCATTTGCTGTTACTTTCTACACAATATATCTCATACAATGTGGAAACAGACCCTTCAGCTCAACTTGAGTACACCGGCCAAATGTCTTATCTACACTATTCCCATCTGCCCATGTTTGGCCCATTCTCCTTATGCTGAGAGAATGGAGCATATGCTGAAAGAATGGAGTAGCTGAGCTTGTACACGCTGGAGTTTAGAAGAATGAGAGGGGATCTCATTGAAACATATAAGATTTTTAAGGGGTTGAACATGCTAGAGTCAGGAAACATGTTCCCGATGTTGGGGGAGTCCAGAACCGGGGGCCACAGTTTAAGAATCAAGGGCCTGTCCCACGAGCATGCCACCTGCATGCGGCAAGCGCGACCTATAGGGCCGGTCCCACCAGCATGCGCCTGCATTGCATGCGGCAAGAGCGACCTAACGTGATCGCTTGAGCCGTACGGCATGCGGCAAGCGCGACCAAACCAGAAGCGGGAGCCGCGCGGAGGTCGAGTGAGTGACACGGCGTCGAGGCGCCTGCGGGCCGGCAGGCCGTTGCCGCGCGGAATTATTGAACACGGTCAGTCTTTCGGATCCCCGCGCGATGTCGGGACCAGCTCCGCACAGCTCCCTACGGCTCCGGCGATCAAAGTGGGACCGGCCCCGCGAGGCCGTATGGCTCAAGCGACCACGTTAGGGCGCACTTGCCGCATACAGGCGCATGCTGGTGGGACTGACCCTTTAGGTCGCGCTTGCTGCATGGAGTCGCATGCTCGTGGGACAGGCCCTTTAGGAGTAATCCATTTAGAACGGAGTCGAGGAAACACTTTTTCTCACAGAGAGTGGTGAGTCTGTGGAATTCTCTGCCTCAGAGGGCGGTGGAGGCCGGTTCTCTGGATACTTTCAAGAGAGAGCTAGATAGGGCTCTTAAAAATAGCGGAGTCAGGGGATATGGGAGAAGGCAGGAACGGGGTACTGATTGGGGATGATCAGCCATGATCACATTGAATGGCGGTGCTGGCTCGAAGGGCCGAATGGCCTACTCCTGCACCTATTGTCTATCGTCTATTATCCCTCTGGACCTGTTCAATCCATGTACCTGTCTAAACGTTTCTTAAACGTTGCCTCAACTACGCCCTCCAGCAGTTTGTTCCATACACCCACCACCCTTTGCGTGAAAAACGTTGCCACTCAGATTCCTATTAAATCTTTCCCCCCTCATCTTAAACCTGTGTCCTCTAGTTCTCGATTCCCCTACTTTGGGCAAGGGACTTTGTGCATCTACTAAATTCCAATATATTCAAAGGAATTTAGAAGGATATCTTATAGAAACATATAAAATTATTAAGGGATTGGACAGGCTAGATGCAGGAAAAATGTCCAGAACCAGGCGTCACAGTTTATGAATAAGGGGTCGGCCATTTAGGACTGAGATGAGGAAAAACCTCTTCACCCAGAGAGTTGTAAATCTGTGGAATTCTCTGCCATGGGAGGCCGATTCACTGGATGTTTTCAAGAGAGAGTTAAGAATTAGTTCTTAGGGCTAACGGAATAAAGGGATATGGGGAGAAGGCAGGAACGGGGTACTGATTGTGGATGATCAGCCATGATCACATTGAATGGCGGTGCTATTTTCTGTACATCTACCCGATCTATACCCCTCATGATGTTATACACCTTTGCAAGATCACCTGTCATCCTCCTGTGCTCCAAGGAATAGAGTCCAAGCCTACACAACCTCTCCCTAGAGCCCGCACCCTCGAGTCCTGGCAACATCGCCGTGAATCTTCTCTGCCCCCTTCCTAGATTATAGTTGGGTTTATAGGACTTGATATTACAATCCCTACTATAATTGGCACCTTCTTAATATCTTGAGTGGGGGATTGGGGTAAAGACTTAATTGGGGTCATCAGGTGGGCACCCTCCTTCCTTGGTGTTTCGTTGATAGGCCCACGACACCTGTAGAGGCCTCAACAGGTGCGCTCCCCTCCGTGTTACCCCTCGTGCTGGTCATTTTGCAGCCCAGTTGGAGTCCTTCCTCTTCATCCACAGCCAATTGCTTCTTTGCTCAGCAGCCTCTGACAGCAACCTGATGGCTTGCCGGAAGGTGTCTAAGAAGGAACTGCAGATGCTGGAAAATCGAAGGTAGACAAAAGTGCTGGAGAAACTCAGCGGGTGAAGCGGCATCTATGGAGCGAAGGAAATATGCAACGTTTCGGGCCGAAACCCTTCCTCAGAGTGATGTAGGGTGGGGTGGGGAGAAGAAAGGAGAAAGGAAGAGGAGGAGCCTGAGGGCTGAGGGAGAGCTGAGAAGGGGAGGAGACAGCAAGGGCTACCGGAAGTTGGAGAAGTCAATGTTCATGCCGCTAGGGTGCAGACTGCCCAAGCGGAATATGAGGGGTTGCACCTCTAGTTTCAGGTGGTGATCATTCTGGCCATGGAGGAGGCCCAGGACAGAGAGGTCGATTGGGGAATGGGAGGGGGAGTTGAAGTGCTGAGCCACCGGGAGATCAGGTTGGTTATTGCGAACCGAGCGGAGGTGTTCGGCGAAACGATCGGCTAGCCGGCGCTTGGTCTCACCGATGTAGATCAGCTGACATCTAGAGCAGCGGATGCAGTAGATGAGGTTGTAGGAGATGCAGGTGAACATCTGTCGCACCTGGAACGACTGCTTGGGTCCTTGAATGGAGTCGAGGGGGGAGGTGAAGGGACAGGTGTTGCATTTCTTGCGGTTGCAAGGGAAAGTGCCCGGGGAGGGGGTGGTGCGGGAGGGAAGGGAAGAATTGACAAGGGAGTTACGGAGGGAGCGGTCTTTGCGGAAAGCAGACGGGGGGGAGATGGGAAGATGTGGCGAGTGGTGGGGTCACGTTGGAGGTGGCGGAAATGACAGAGGACTATTTGTTATATGTGACGGCTAGTGGGGTGGAAGGTGAGGATTAGGGAGACTGTCCTTGTTGCGAGTCGGGGGGATGGGGAGAGAGAGCAGTGTTATGGGGAAGGCTTGTCCTCGAACTCCCATTCCCTTCAGGAGTCTGGCTGTTGACATGGCTACAAACCCTCTACAACCAACTTCTACAGAGAGCACCTGGGTACGCCAGCCGCCTGGTTCTGCCTCAGCTGCTGAGTCTGAATATTCCAGACATTTAAACATAGACATAGACGTAGAAACTAGTGCAGGAGTAGGCCATTCAGCCCTTCGAGCCAGCACCGCCATTCAATATGATCATGGCTGATCATCCAACTCAGTATCCTGTACCTGCCTTCTCTCCATACCCCCTGATCCCTTTAGCCACAAGGGCCACATCTAACTCCCTGTTAAATATAGCCAATGAACTGGCCTCAACTACCTTCTGTGGCAGAGTATTCCAGAGATTCACCACTCTGTGTGAAAAATGTTTTTCTCATCTTGGTCCTAAAGGATTTCCCCCTTATCCTTAAACTGTGACCCCTTGCCCTGGACTTCCCCAACATCGGGAACAATCTTCCTGCATCTAGCCTGTCCAACCCCTTAAGAATTTTGTAAGTTTCTATAAATTGAGGGGGTGGTGCGTTTTATTGCGTTATATAATAGAATAGGACAGATATGTATAATTATACATTATAAAATTTCTTATATATCACATCATATTATATAGGTAGACATATATATATGGACTAAATATATTACAATATATATATCAGGATATATATGCAAGTGGATTATATATTACATATATATAGATATAAGATAACATAATATATATTATTTCACAATATATAATGTACATATATGTCCCTCTCTGGTCCTCCAGCCCCTCCCCTATGGCCCACTAGCCCCTCCCCTCCGGTCCTCCAGCCACTCCCCTCTGGTCCTCCAGCCCCTCCCTCTCTGGTCCTCTAGCCCCTCCTCTTTGGTCCTCCAGTCCTTCCCCTCTGGTCCTCCAGCCCCCCTCCCTCTGGTCTAGCCCCTCCCCTCTGCTCCTCTAGCCCCTCCCCTCTGCTCCTCTAGCCCCTCCCTCTGGTCCTCTAGCCCCTCCTCTCTGGTCCTCCTGCCCCTCCTCTCTGGTCCTCTAGCCCCTCCCCTCTGCTCCTCTAGCCCCTCCCTCTGGTACTCCAGCCCCTCCCCTCTGGTCCTCTAGCCCCTCCCCTCTGGTCCTCTAGCCCCTCCCCTCTGGTCCTCTAGCCCCTCCCTCTGGTCCTCCAGCTCCTCCCCTCTGGTCCTGCAGCCCCTCCCCTTCTGGTCCTCTAGCCCCTCCCCTTCTGGTTCTTCAGCCCCTCCCCTCTGGTCCTCAGCCCCTCTGCCCTCTGGTCCTCCAGCCCCTTCCTCGCTGGTCCTCTAGCCCCTCCTCTTTGGTCCTCCAGTCCTTCCCCTCTGGTCCTCCAGCCCCTCCCTTCTGGTCTAGCCCCTCCCCTCTGCTCTAGCCCCTCCCTCTCTGCTCCTCTAGCCCCTCCCCTCTGCTCTAGCCCCCCTCCTCTTTGGTCCAGCCCCTGCCCTCTGGTCCTCTAGCCCCTCCCTCTCTGCTCCACTAGCCCCTCCCTCTCTGGTCCTCTAGCCCCTCCCTCTCTGGTCCTCTAGCCCCTCCCCTCCCTGCTCCACTAGCCCCTCCCCTCTGCTCCACTAGCCCCTCCCCTCTGCTCCACTAGCCCCTCCCCTCTGCTCTAGCCCCTTCCTCTTTGGTACTCTAGCCCCTCCCTCTCCTCTGGTTCTCCAGGTTCCCTTTGGTCCTCCAACCCCTCCTCAGTCCCCCAGTCCCCCCCCTCTGGTCCTCCAGCCCCTCCTCTCTGGTCTAGCCCCTCCTCTCTGGTCCTCTAGCCCCTCCTCTCTGGTCCTCTAGGCCCTCCCTCTCTGGTCCTCTAGCCCCTGTCATCTGCTCCACTAGCCCCTCCCTCTGGTCCTCTTGCCCCTCCCCTCTGATCCTCTAGCCCCTCCCCTCTGCTCCACTAGCCCCTCCCTCTCTGCTCCTCTAGCCCCTTCCTCTCTGGTCCTCTAGCCCCTCCCCTCTGGTCCTCCAGCCCCTCCCCTCTCCCATAGCCCCCCCCTTTGGTCCTCTAGCCCCTCCCCTCTGGTCCTCCAGCTCCTCCTCTCTGGTCTAGCCCCTCCTCTTTGGCCCACTAGCCCCTCCCTCTATGGTCTAGCCCCTCCCCTCTGGTCCTCCAGCCCCTCCCTCTATGGTCTAGCCCCTCCCCTCTGGTCTAGCCCCTCCTCTTTGGTCCACTAGCCCCTCCCTCTCTGGTCTAGCCCCTCCCTCTCTGCTCTAGCCCCTCCTCTTTGGTCCTCTAGCCCCTCCCTCCTCTGGTTCTCCAGGTCCCCCCTTTGGTCCTCCAACCCCTCCTCAGTCCTCCAGTCCCCCCCTCTGGTCCTCCAGCCCCTCCTCTCTGGTCCTCCAGGCCCCTCCCCATCCCTTAGCCCCGCCCAGGAGGACGCGGCCGGCGCCGTGCCCGCGCACGCAGGGGGGGGGGGGGGACGAGGAGGCGCGCGGCCGCGGGCGCGGGGGAGAGAGAGCGAGAGAGAGAGAGTCCCGGCGCCGAGTGTCGTCTCCGCAGCGCAGCCCGTCCCGTCTGTCCCGTCCTGTCCGCCCGGCGATGGCGGGCCCCGGCCCCGGCCCCAGCCCCAACCCCGGCCTCTGGTACCACCGCGACCTGAGCCGGGCGGCGGCCGAGGAGCTGCTGGCGAGGGCCGGCCGGGACGGCAGCTTCTTGGTGCGGGACAGCGAGAGTGTGAGCGGGGCCTACGCGCTGTGTGTGCTGTGAGTAACTCACTGGGCCGCGGGTGGGTGGGTGGGATAGGAGCGCAGGGAAGGGCCGAACGGCCGCACTGCTCCGGGACCTTCAAACTGGACAAGTTGCTGCACCACCCGCTGCAGTTCAGATCATGCAGACAAACTTTGAAACACCTGGTAAAAGTTTCAGCAATAAACTAGTTCAGTTCATACAACATACCTTAAATGTTCTTTAAAAGTTGCAGCCACAAACTAGTTCAGTTCACGCAGTTATGCATGAAACGATCTGGTAAAAATTGTAGGATTAAACTAGTTCAGATCCACGAATTATACTTTGAAACACCTGGTAAAATGTTTCAGCAATAAACTAGTTCAGTTTCATGTAACATATTTTAAATAATCTGGTGAACGTTACAGCTGGTCTGGTTAAAAAGTCGCAGCATTAAACTAGTTATGACCCACGAATTATTCTTTGAAGACTCTGGTAAAAGTTGCTGTACAAAAATAATTCAGATCACCGAATTATACTTTTTATGATCAGGGAATTGTTCTTTGAAGCTCTGGTAAAAGATGCAGCATTCATCTAGCTTAGATCGGTGAATTTTACTTCGAAGGATCTTTCAAAAACATTGAAGCATTAAACTTGCACGGGGCATGGAATGGTACTTTGAAGGCTCTGATAAAAGTTGCTTGAAACTAGTTCAGATGAACAGTTTATATTTGGTAGGATCGAGTGAAAGTTGCAAAATTAAATCCATTCAGATCGGGGCATTAATAATGCTTTGTGGTGTCTGTCAAAAGTTTCCGTGTAAAACTAGCATGATCACGGAGTTGTTCTTTGTCGGATCTAGTAAAAACGTTGGCAGTTTTTAAATAGTAACAGAGATGACTGAAAAGATTTGCAAGAAAACAGGGTTTAAGTTGTAAGCAGAGGCTGGGGCTTTTTTTTATCCCTGGTGTATAGGCGGCTGAGGGGTGAATTTAAGGAGGTTTATTATAATATATTGAGCATGTAGGTAGACAGTTTTTTTTCCAAGGTAAGGGAGTCTTTAAAAACTAGAGGGCATAAGTGTAAAGTGAGAAAGGAATGATTTAAATGGGACCTGAGGGGAAACTGTATGGAACGAGCTGTCAGAGAGAATGGTAGGGATTGGAGAGGGGGAGGTGGGAGGGGGGGGGGGGGGTAAAATGAATCAATGATATGGGTGGATACAGAAATAGGACATGGGACAAACACAGGCAGAGGGCAGAAGCTGAGCGAAGCAACTTGGTTAGTATGGACAGACCGGCTGAAGGGCCTCTCTCCATGCTGTATGGCTCTTGATCTGTGCACAGGAGATCAGAACATTGAACTGTAAAAACTATCTGCTTAAAAACAATGTTTAAGAAGGAACTGCAGATGCTAGAAAAATCGAAGGTAGACAAAAATGCTGGAGAAACTCAGTGGGTGGGGCAGCATCTATGGAGCGAAGGAATAGGTGACATTTCGGGTCGAGGGAGTTAGATGTGGCCCTTGTGGCTAAAGGGATCAGGGGGTATGGAGAGAAGGCAGGTACAGGATACTAAGTTGGATGATCAGCCATGATGGAAGGGCTGAATGGCCTATTCCTGCACCTATTTACTATGTTTCCATGAGACCACTTCTTCAGTCTCAACCCGAATCGCCACCTATTCCTTCGCTCCATCGATGCTGCCTCACCCGTTTCTCCAGCATTTTTGTCTACCTTTGCTTAAAAACAATGGTTGTTGTAGAATAATATTCAGATCTGGCACCAATCTAGTTTCAGAGTTTGCCCTAACCTGTGCAATAAATCGCTGATAAAACACTGAAGAATGCTGTGGTGGATGTTTGTTAACTTTTATTGTGTATTGTGTGTTATTTTTAAGTGTATCGCTGCTGGAAAATTCATTTCACTGCACCTTCGGGTGCATGTGACAAATACAATTGACTTTGACTTTTGAACTTTTTGTATAATATTTCAGAAATTAAGCATCAATCTTCAATATCTGGTTTGAAAAAGTATTAATATTTTACAAATAGAAGTTAGAATTAATTAGCATTTAAAGGGATGCATTTGTATATAGTACTTAGCTGAATGATTCTTGAACCTAAAGATTTTGTAGATTTTGTATCGCTTAAAGATAACTTTTATTGTAAAAAGTTATCAAATTGTAATTTATGTATTCGGTGGATTCTAATTGACATTCATTTATGTGGTAATGTATTCATAACTTTAAGTATTTTTAGATGTGGCTCTAAGTTGCTCTGCAGTGCTGGAATTTGTTTTGGAGCATCCCTTCTTGCAGTGTAAACAATCTGATGAGGTGTCTCGGAGTTCTGTGATGTTGCCTAATGTTTGATGAATGAGCAATGTGGGGTGAGAGCAGTCTTTGTTCAGAGGTTGACGATTGCTTTGAGGGGGGGAAGAGCTGATTGATGTGGGCTGTGCGACAGAAACGTTTTAATCCAATTAAAGATTGACTTTCCAAACTCGAGAACAGCAATTGACGCGCCAGGGCAGATTTCTTTTCGAATCAAAAGCCGCCTATTTGAAAATATTTTGCGTTCCCAGTGTTGATTTGTATTTATAGCCTTGGCTTGCGTCTAAAGCTGAGTTCTGTTCCCAACTTTTGGGGATTTCCGTTCTAATGTTTGTTCCGTTCTCGAATGGAATCCAAAGATCTTGTGCCGTGCCTGAAATGTTGTGGTTCAGATCTACCTCTTTCTCCCCCCCCCCCCCCCCCCCCACCACCGTTCGTTCCAGTCCTTTAATTACAGGAAATTCCAGTTATTTCTGAACACAGCTCCACTCTTTTGCAAAGTGAATGTTTGCCAGTGTGCCTGAGTCCACATGTGTGGTTACGTTGGGAATGGTGCATCTGTGGAGTGAGATAGTTTCTGAAAGGCACAGAAGTGCAAGGTTTTGTAGACTGCGTGCAGTTCTGGTTGCCCTGCTACAGGAAGGATATCAAGTCAAGTCAGAAATGGCGCAGACGAGATTCCCCAGGATGTTATGTGGCCTAGGCAGGAGAAAGGGGATTAGGAGGGAGAGATAGATCAGCCATGAGTGAATGGTGGAGTAGACTTGATGGGCTGAATGGCCTAATTTTCTCCGATTACTTATGGACATGAACCTGGGCTTGTGGGCTTGAGTTGTAGGGAGAAGTTGGATAGGCTGAGACATTTTTCTTTCGAGTGTAGGAAGCTGATGGAGTTTTTAGTTTAGTTTATTGTCATGTGTACCGAAGCACGGTAAAAAGCTTTTTGTTACCTTTTACGTGTCCTTGGCAAGCAAATTACGCAACCTCGTTGTCGCGTTGAGGCGCACGGGCATCGTGTGGCCATGCGGGGCCTGTCCCACTGAGAAGTGCGGAGGGGTATGGAGTTGTGCACGGTATCATGTGGCGCTCCGAAATTTTGTAGCGAACAAAATCTTCGCGCGCCACCGGCCTGTAGCGTAACTGACGGCCAAAGTGGGACGGGCACAAGACTCTGGCGCGACACAACGTCTCACCTCCGACAGCAGCAGAAGCAGGGAAACGATCGCCGGGCTCGGCCTGGGGCTCACGGCCGTTGCGGTCCGGATCCGCCCCCACTCCTACACTCAGAGCGGGGCCAAGAAAATTGAAGATAAACACAAAATGCAGGAGTAGCTCAGCGGGACCGGCAGCATCTCTGAAGAGAAGCAATGGGTGACGTTTCGGGTCAAGACCCTTCTTTCAGACTGAAGAAGAGTCTCGACACGAAACATCACCCATTGCTTCTCTCCAGAGATGCTGCCGGTCCCACTGAGTTACTCCAGCATTTTGTGTCCATCTTCAAATGACGTCACGCGCTCCAGACGGCTGTGCGGGTGCATGAAGTCGCGCGAGACCTTCGCGGGACCGTCGCGCCTCAACGCGGCCACGAGGTGGCGTAATTAGCGTGCCAAGGACACGGAAGTGGGACAGGGGCTGTAGACACAAAATGCTGGAGTACCTCAGCGGGCCAGGCAGCAACTCCGGAGAGAAGGAATGGATGACGTTTCGGGTCGAGACCCTTCTTCAGACAATCTTCTTCTTGCGTACGGCGTGCACAGCCTAAAGTTGTAGATCACGGGTAGACGTCAAGGCCAGGACAGCATCAGTTGCTGGGTGGATGGCTTTGATGCCCCCAGGGAAAAGCCTCAGTGAGCATATTTATGATGTTTGGGATGGGCTGGTCTGGATGTGCGCAGTCGCAAGCAGGGCTGTCTGTCATCCCCCACTTATGCAGGTGATGGGCTGTTCTTCCATGGAGGGTGCGGATTCTGTTCAGGGTTCCCCATTGCTTGCGTTGGAGGTCAAAACCCGGTGGTTTCACTGTGGGGTCTTTTCAGACAAAAAGATGACAAGAGGGAAAGCAAGGGCTATTTGAAGTTAGAGAAGTCAATGTTCATACCTTGAGGCCTAGGACAGAAAGGTCGGAATGGGAGGGGGAGTTGAAGTGCTGAGCATCCGGGAGATCAGGTTGGTTAAGGCGGTCTGAGCACAGGTGTTCAGGGAAACGATTGCCGAGCCTGTGCTTGGTCTCACCGATGTTCAGGAGGTGACACCTGGAACAGCGGATACGGTAGATGATGGAGGAGGTACAAGTAAAAGTGAAAGATGGATATAGTTAGATTTTGCTCTTAGGGCTAACGGAATCAAGGGATATGGGGAGAAAGCATGAACAGGGTACTGATTGTGGATGATCAGCCGTGATCATATTGAGTGGCGGTGCTGGCTCGAATGGCCTACTACCGCACTTATTTTCTATGTTTCTATGTGACCTTCTTGAGGTATATAAGAACATGAGGGGTCTGGATAAAGTGAACGCTCAAAGTCTTTTATCCAGCATAGAGGATTCTAAAACTAGAGGGCGTAGGCTTAAGGTGAGAGGGGAGAGATTTAAAAGACGGAGCTCGGAGGTGACATTTACTCAGAGGGTAGTCTGTATGTGAAATGAGCCGTCAGGAAGCTGCAGAAGGGGATACAAAAGTTACAATTTTTATAAGGCATTTTGACAGATATATGGATTGGAAGGATTTAGAGGGATTTGGCCCAAATGCAGGTAAATATGACTCGCCCAGTAAGCCAACTTGGTCGGCATGGACAAGGTGGGCTGAAGGGCCTGCTTCTGTGCTGTACAACTTTGTGATATTATTTGAGCTGTTACTTCCATTTTGATTAACGCCCATTGAAATGAAGTCCTCTGTTGCACCAATGTTATGTGCTCTTTGGAGAGAGGATGTATTTGGATCCAATTAAACTAGATAAAGTAGGACCCGTTGGGTCCCATTGTCATACGGGAGGCCTGGTCCCCCAACGCAATATTCCACCACTCACGCATAGCCCCCAACTGTGCAGGCGCGGCTGACAGGTACCCGTTGTGATGCCCCTGATCCCTCACCTCCCCACGCCCTTCCCTTGCCCGTCCCTCACCCCCCACGGAATCTCACTCCTTCCCCCCTCAACCCCTCCCATCCACTTGTAGCGGCCTAATTCTGTTTGCCTGCTGTTTTTAAATGGTTGCATTGATCTTAAATGTCTTACTGGATCTCTGTGCAGAGAGGAAAACATCTCACATAAATAAACATCATCCCACAGGCATGAAGTTTGCATTGTGGCTTTTACATATATAAAACTCTGTCACTCACACCTGAAATTCAATTTGTAAGAAGGAACTGCAAATGCTGGTTTACACCGAAGATAGACACAAAAAGGTGGACAATAGACAATAGGTGCAGGAATAGGTCATTCGGTCCTCCGAGCCAGCACCGGGAGTAACTCAGCAGGAACGGCAGCATCTCAGGGGGGAAGGAATAGGTGACGATTTGGGTCGAGACCCTTCTTCTCCTTCTCTTAATCTCCTGTGAGATTAAATTGCACAGCTTTTTGTTTTCCCTCTTTGTGTGCACAACAAACCTGTGTTTGATGTCGGCTGATGGTTAAACCGCATGGTGACAGGAAAGAGAGGTGTGTGTGTGTGTGTGTGTATCGCTCTCTTGCTCTCTCGCGTGAGACCTGTACCCTCTGTGAGGTGTGCTTTAGTTTAGAGATACAGTGCAGAAACAGGCCCTTCATCCCACCGAATCCGTACCGTCCAGCGATCCCCGCACATTAAAGCTGTCCTCCACACTAGGGAAAAGTTCACATTCATACCAAGCCAATTTACCTAAATACCTGCACGTCTTTGGGGTGTGGGAGGAAACCAAAGATCTCAGAGAAAACCCCCGCAGGTCACGAGGAGAACGTACAGACAGCACCCGTAGTCGGGATCGCACCCGGGTCTCCGGCGCTGCATTCGCTATAAGGCAGCAACTCTATCGCTCCGCCACTATGACCGCCCAGCTTGTAGGTCAATTGTGATCTGTTGTGTTTGGGATCTGCGGTAGGGGTTGATTTTATCACTGATAACCTTCGTGATCAAGTGAAACGTCACCTATTCCTTTTCACCAGAGATGCTGCCAGACCCGCTGAGTTACTCCAGCTTTTTGTGTCTATCTCAAGTGAATCAGATTGTTGACCTTTTTACTATAGATGGCTAAATGCACATTTCTTAACCCAGAGTAGGGGAATTGAGAACTGATTGGTCGGTGTGGGCAAGTTGGAGCGAAGAGCCTGTTTCCACACTGTATCACTTTATAACTATTATTTTCATGTGTACCAAGGTACAGAGAAAACCTTTTGTTTGCATGCTCTTCAGCCTAAAAAAGACTATACACGAATACAATCAAGCCGTCCACAGTGCAAAGTTAAAGGATACAACATTTAGTGGAAAGATATAACATTGAAGTCTGATACAGCCCGAATAAAGATCGTTCGAATGTCTCCAATGAGGGAGATGGGAGATCAGGACAGCTCTCTAGCTGATGAGGAGGTTCACTTGCCTGATCACAGCTGGGAAGAAACTATTCCTGGATTTGGAGGTGTGCGTTATTCACTTCTGTAACCTTTGTGATCAAGTGAAACAGATTGCAGATTAAGTGAAAGTGAAGGATGCTGGAATCTTGGGCAAAACACAAAGTGCCGGAGGAACTCGGTGGGTCAGGCAGCATCTGTGGAGGGAATGGACAGATGACGTTTGGGATTGGGACCCTTCATCGGACTGAACCCGACCCAAAACGATCTCTTCTTTTGGTTTAAGAAAGAACTGCAGATGCTGGAAAACTGGTGAAGGTGGACAAAAATGCTGGTGAAACTCAGCGGGTGAGGCAGTTCTATAATTATTTATAGTTTCAATTTAAAAGGAATAGGTGACCTTTCGGGTCAAGACCCTTCTTCCGACTCGCTTAAGGAAAAGGCAGATTTCCCCAAAACATCGCCTGTTCATTCCCTCCACAGACGCTGCCCGCTGAGTCTATACCATAGAATTTTATTTATCCCAGGAGGGAAATTCATTTGCCAACAGTCATAAAACACATGAAACATTAAATTAAAATGACGAGTGGGAAGGATTTGGGATGTGTAAATATTTTTTGGGAGGGGAATCAATAGACAACAGACAATAGGTGCAGGAGTAGGCCATTCGGCTCTTCGAGCCAGCACTGCCTTTCAATGTGATCATGATTGATCATCCCCAATCAGTACACCGTTCCTGCCTTCTCCCCATATCCCCTGACTCCGCTATCTTTAAGAGCCCTATCTAGCTCTCTCTTGAAAGTATCCAGAGAACTGACCTCCACCGCCCTCTGAGGCAGAGAATTCCACAGACTCACAACTCTGTGTGTGAATCAGGCTACTCCACGACAGAAGGGGGAGGGGTTGTACAGTTTGATAGCCACTGGTAAGAAGGATCTCCTGTGGTGTTCTGTGCTGCACCTTGGTGGGACCAGTCTGTTGCTGAAGGTGCTCCTCAGGTTGACCAGTGTGTCACGGAGGGGGTGAGCTGTATTGTCCAGGATGCTCTGCAGTTTGAGGAGCATCCTCCCCTCCATGACCAACTTCGCCCGTGAACTGAGCCGGCCTTCCTGATGAGATATGAGATGGCTGATCCTGTTGACATCCGCGGCCAGGGGCGGAAAACCCGGGGGAGGCCAGAGGGGACACGTCCCTGCCCCCCATGTTTTGAGAGATAGGGATCATCCCCCCCCCCCCCCCCCCCCCCCCCCCCATGTTTTTGTGGTCCGTATTTTAAAATCTCCGCTTTCCGCGAGACAGTGGGGGTGGGACTGATGACCGAGGGCGCGATGATTGGAGGAGGGAGGAGTGGGGGGGCGGGGGGGGGGTTGGACTGAGGATAGAGTGCGGCGATTGGAGGAGGGAGACGTGGCACAGACCGCAGGCAGGATTGATCCCGGCCAGGTCTCCGGCACTGTCCCGAGTGCCCCCCCTCCTCCACGGGTGGCCAGAGAGGTCGGGAGTCAGACGCGAGCTGTGTCCCTAGGCCCACAGCCCAGTGCAAAGAAACATCACTAAACCCAGCTCAACTCTGCCTGTCCCGCCAGGTTAACCTGCCTGGGCTTGTGGGAAATATGGCCAGCGTGGAGAAGCAGCGCTGGTGTCTCGTCAGTCCAGACAGAGCTGTAGTTAACCCGGTGAGACAGGCAGAGTTGAGCTGCATTTAGCGCTGGATTGAGCCTCCTCGCGCGCGTGTGTGTGCATGTGCGCGCGGCAGCCAAAAAATTGTGTCCCCCGTCCCCTCCATGTTTTGATAGCGAGTTCTGCTCTTGTCCACGGCAGCGAAGAAAATGGCCCTGGCTACCACATCTGGAAGAACATCTCCAGCACTGTGTTTGGCTCACGTTTCCCGTATCTGCAGTCTCGTGCGTCTCCAGCCTGTAGTCGGGGCATCAGGCAATGTTCCGATTGGAGGTAGACAAAAACAGCTGGAGTAACTCAGCGGGACAGGCACCATCTCTGGAGAGAAGTAATGGGTGACGTTTCGGGTCGAGACCCTTCTTCAAACTAATGTTCAGATTGGGTTCAACAGTAAAGAGGAACATTCTAATATAGCTTAGTTTATTGTCACGTGTTTCAAGTACAGTGAAAAGCTTTTTTTTCTTGTTGCGTGCAATCCAGTCAGTGGAAAGACTATACATGATTACAATCAAGCCATCCACCGTGTACAGATACAGGATAAATGGAATAATCCTTTGATTGGTCCTTTGAAAAAAAGATTTGTGCCTCCGCTGTACTTCTTGTAGCCTTTTAACCCGTCCCACATATGCAATTTTTTTTGGCGACTAGGCTGTCGCCACATGGTCGCGGGGTGGTGCCTGTACGGTCGTGAGTTGCCTCTTCAAATCGCCTAAAGAGTCGCAACGTTTTTCTGGTCGCCGCTGAATTTTGAAATTGTTCAAAACTTTTTGGCGACTGTGGGCTTGACGTAGCTTGTCTTCTCCTGTCGTAGGTGCTGTCGCCGGTTGTCGCCAGGATGACGTAAGTTGTCGCCAGGTGACGTTGGTTGTCGCCAGGTGCTGACTTTGGTGAATTCCATTGGCGACTACCTACGTCAACCAGCGACAGGTACCGACCGGCGACTGAATTGTCTTCAGTTGTCGTCGACAGGGTGATAGCTTGACGCGGGTGGACGTAGGTTGACTTTGGTTGTCGCCTGTTTGGTCGTAAGTGGACGTCCTAATGGATCGCCGGTGTCAACTAGGTGGTAGGTTGTAGCTTGTCGTAGACATTGTCATGCGGGGGGGGGGGGGGGGTTCCGGTCGCTGAAAAACTCACCTAAGTGGGACAGGCCCTTAAAAAGCATTTCAAAATGTTTATAAACATTTATATATGTTTTTAAATGTTTTAATGCATTCCTTGTGAAGCAGAGTCCTTGTGATATAGGTATGGAAAACTGCACAAGGATGTTGCAAGGACTAGAGGGTGTGAGCTATAGGGAAAGGTTGAGTCGGCTGGGTCTCTATTCCTTGGAGCGCAGGAGGATGAGGCGTTATCTTATGGAGGTGTATAAAATCATGAGAGGAATAGATCGTGTGGATGTCTTTTACTTAGAGTAGGGGAATTGAGGACCAGAGGACATGGGTTCAAGATGAAGGGGAAAAGATTTAATAGGAACCTGAGGGGTAACATTTTCGTACAAAGGGTGGTGGGTGTGTGGAACAAGCTGCCAGAGGAGGTAGTTGAGGCTGGGACTATCCCAACATTTAAGAAACAGTTAGACAGGTACATGGATAGGACAGGTTTGGAGGGATATGGAGTACACGCGGGCAGGTGGGACTAGTGTAGCTGGGGCATGTTGGTCGGAGCGGGCAGGTTGGGCCGAAGGGCCTGTTTCCACGCTGTATCATTCCGTGACTATGAATCTTTACAGTCACATTAATGAATAAAATATACAATAATCCAAGATGGTGTCGCAGCGAGGCGACTCTCTAGGTGCTGGTCCCAGAAGTGGATCTGTAATTATTAATTATCGCTCTACTCTATTAAATCTTTATTTCAATAGCAGTATTTCTTACTACCCATGAACTATCTTTAATTGGTCTTTACTGGTCTTTATCTTGCACTAAGCACACCCATTACCCTGCAGTTATACATAGTGGGCACTTGATTGTAATCATGTATAGTCTTTGGTGGAGAGGACGTCAAGGTGGCGCGGCGTAGTGTTGCTGCCTCACAGCTCCAGAGGCCCAGGTTCGATCCTCTCTACGGGTGCTGTCTGCATGGAGTTTGTACGTTCTCCGCTCCGGGTGCTCCGGTTTCCTCCCACACTCCGAAGATGTGCAGGTTTGTAGGTTAATTGGCTTTGGTAAAAATTGTAACTTGTCCCTGGTGTGTGTGTGTGTGTAGGATAGTGTTAATGTGCGGGGTGATCGCTGGTCAGCGCAGACTCAGTGGGCCGAAGGGCCTGTTTCCGCTCTGTATCTCTAAACTAAACTTAAACTAAAGGGCCTGTCCCACTATACGAGTTTACCCAAGAGCACTCCCGAGTTTAAAAAAACAAATCAAACTCGTGGTAAGTACGTACAATGTACGCAGCGGTTACGTTGGAGCTCGGGACGTCTCTTAGCGGCTTGTAACGCTAACGGCAGGTACTCGGGAAACGTGGTAACTCGTGAGGTTTTTTCAACATGAGTACCTAGGAGCGGCTATTACCGTAAATCTCCGAGTTCGAATCAGGGGAAACTCGGCAGAACTCTTGAATTACCTCGTACAGTGGGACAGGCCCTTTCGATGAGGCCTTCTAACGAAGCAAAATATAGTGCGAAGTAGACATGAAAGTGACTCATTCTCACTACTGAAACGTTATTGTTTGCAGATGAATGTGAAGTATTTTGAACCTGTAGACGAGGCCAAAGCCATTGATGTTTTTGAGACGAGGTTGTGTTTTGTATACTTTGTGTAAGGGACTGCTGTCTCCTAGATGAGGAGGTTATTTTTAGGCAGGTTAGCTCTGATCTAATTGACTGCTAAACTGGGAGACGTTTTTCTCGCTGGAGGTCAAAGTAATGTTGAGTAAAGTGGAGTCAGGAGAGCACAAGCCAGTTTTCATCGGTTAACTAATGGTGGGGAGAGTTAGCAGCGGAAGTTGCACGGTGACTTATGGGCCAGCGGTCGAGCCTTATGGGCCTGTCCCACTTGGGCTATTTTTAGTCAACTGCAGTTCGCCGAAAAACCGGCGACTGGACCCCTCCGACATAAAATTTGAAATAGAATCATTACTTTAACAACAAAAAAAAAACCTAAGTCAGCACCTGGTGACAACCTACGTTAACCTGGCCACAACTACGACAGCACCGACGTCAGGAGAAGTCAAGCTACGCTCATTGGCGTCAAACTCACTGCCGCCGACTGTCTCCAAAAAATGTTCAACATGTTGAAAATCCAGCGGCGACCAGAAAGACGCTACGACTCTTTGGGCAACTGAAGAGACGACTCACGACCGTACAGGTGACACCCCGGCGAACATGTGGCGACAGTCTAGTCGCCTAAAACATCGCCTAAGTGGGACAGGCCCATTGCCATACTGCGCCAGAGACCCAGGATCAAATCCTGACCACAGGTGCTGTTTGTACAGAGTTTGTTCTCCCTGTGACCGCGTGGGTTTTCTCCGTGTGCTCCAGTTTTCTCCCACATTCCAAAGACATCCAGGTTTGTCGGTTAATTGGCTACTGCAAATTGTCCCTGGTGTTAAGGATAGAGCTAGTGTACGGGTGATCGCTGGTCAGCACGGACTTGGTAGGATACGATACAATATGATACGATAGAACTTTATTTGTCCCAGGAGGGAAATTGATCTGCCGACAGTCATAAAAACACAAGATACATGAAACATGAAATTAAAGTGACGAGTGGAAAGCATTGGGATGTACACCACCAGGTTCAGGAACAGATACTTTCCTGCTACCACCAGGTTCTTGAATGAATGAATGAATAAGTTTATTGGCCAAGTATTCACATACAAGGAATTTGCCTTGGTGCTCCGCCCGCAAGTGACAACATGACATACAGAAACAGTTTGGAATGACACATAAAACATTAAACATTAATAATAAAACATTATTGATTAAACATGTGCATTAAATATAATACCAGAGCAAAAGAAGGCTACAGATTTTTGGTTATTGAGTAGAGCAACTACTCGTGGAAAAAAGCTGTTTTTATGTCTGGCTGTGGCGGCTTTGACAGTCCGGAGTCGCCTTCCAGGGGGAAGTGATTCAAAGAGTTTGTGGCCAGGGTGAGAGGGGTCAGAGGGCTCGCTTCCTGGCCCTTGCAGTGTACAGTTCATCAATGGAGGGAAGGTTGCAGCCAATAACCTTCTCAGCTGATTGGACGATTCGCTGCAGCCTCCGGGTGTCGTGCTTGATGGCTGAGCCAAGCCATGATGGAGAAGAACCGACCCGAGCAACCCTAATCCCACCTCAGCCACGGACTTGTGCTTTTTCTAGCTATGTTTTTGAACTGATGTCTTGCGTTTTTGCATAGTCTTTTAGAAATGTTGATGGATGGTTTATGAATAGTTTGTCCGTGTGCCTGTGCTGCTTTTCATTGTATTTGCGCTGTGCTTGTGCAGGTGACAATGTGCACATAGCTGCTGAGGCTGGGTGGTGGGGGGGGGGGGGGGGGGGGGGGGGGGGGGGAAGGAGAGGGTTGGGGGGGAGGTGGGAGAGTTGACTTTGACACGGCCCGGCCATGCGGCCCCTCAATCAGCCTAACCTCAACTTTAGGCCCTACTTCCAGTTACTTCCAACGCACGGTGGCGCAGCGGGTAGAGCTGCTGCCTCACGCTGCCAGAGACTCGGGTTCGAGTTTCTTAACTTGTTTGTTCATTTTTAATTTATTTCTTACTACAAATTATTTCATCTCACTGCACATCTTGTATGTGTATGTGACAAATAATGTTGACTTGGCTTAAAGTTGACTTGACCGTGTGGGTTTTCTCCGGGTGCTACGGTTTCCTCCCAGGATCCTAAGATGAGTAAACATGGCAAAACTCGTTCCATGTGGGGCAAATTACCACAAAATACAAATATAACAAAAATGCCAACATGCCAAATGTAAAATGCAAATATTTTGAAACAGTAAGTTATTAAGAACAGGAATGCATTGGCTCGAAGAGCAGCTGATACAATTATTTTGCAAAGTTTTAATGAGAGATGAAAAGGAATGTTGTACAGCAGAGGGGATCTACGAGTACCCTGAAACGAGTATAGTTCCCTGAAAGTGGTGTCACGGGGAGAAAGGGTGGTGAAGAAGGCTTTTGGTACATTGAGCCCCTCGTTAGTCAGGGTATAGAGTACAGAAACAAAGAACTGCAGAAGCTGGTTGACGCAAATGGACACCCAGTGCTGGAGTTATTCAGCGGGTCAGGCAGCATCTTTGGAGAACGTGGGTAGGTTTTGGGTTGAGACCTTTCTTTCAGGCTGATTGCAGGGGAGACAAGCTGGGATAGGGGAGAGAAATGACAAGGTGTGTCAAGTAATAGGTCGACACAGGCGTGGGTGGGGGGAGGGGGGGGGGGTAATAGCCAGATCACAGTGATAGGACCAGAATTAGGCCATTCGGTCCATCGAGTCTACTCTGCCATTTAGGCATGCCTGATCCATCTGTCCCTCCTAACCCCATTCTCTTGCCTGCTCCCCGTAACCTCTGACACTCAGATGGTTGGAATAAAGGCCAGAGATAGGAAACGAAGGAGCAAAGAGGTCCTTCTGCAGATCCCCTCTCATCCATCTAAACTCCAGAGTATACAAGCCCAGCTGCTCCATTCTCTCAGCATATGACAGTCCCGCCTTCCCGGGAATTAACCTGGTGAACCTACGCTGGGCTCTCTCAATAGCAAGAATATCCTTCCTCAAAGTTGGAGACCAAAACTGCACACAATACTCCAGGTGTGGTCTCACTAGGGCCCTGTACAATTGCAGAAGGACCTCTTTGCTCCTATACTTAACTCCTCTTGTTATGAAGGCCAACATGCCATTTGCTTTCTTCACTGCCTGCTGTACCTGCATGCTTACTTTCAGTCACGGTGGGCTGAATGGCCTCCTTGCTGTAATATACCTCAGTCTGTATCCTTGGAGTAACCTCTCCCACGTCATACAGTATTGTTTCCAAGGCTACAAGGGGAAAAGTGATTGATTTATCCGTGGATGTTTCCTGTTAAATAATGCTTAGCTTCCTTCCTGGTTCTAGTTGTTGATTCAGACAATGTAACACACAAAAACATTTCAACGTTGTGCACTGCCAGCTGCTCTTGACTTGAAAGCCTCTTGCCAGGTCCCGGAGTATTGAAGGGAACGCACATCGATGACGTAACAACCGATTGTCACCGACTGCAGACCGTGCATTGCCTTGTTGGTTCTTTAACTTCTGATTATCGAGATCTGATTCAGGAGGGTTGCTGCTGTTTACTAATCATTGCCCAGTCTATCACAGTTACTGACCTTCCCAACAGCGTTGGCAGTTGGCAGATCCACTGCCTCACAGCGCCAGGGACCCGGGTTCGATCCTGACCTTGGATGCTGTCTGTGTGTGACGGGGTTTGCATGTTCTTCCTGTGACTGCGTGGGTTTCCTCCGGGTGCTCTGGTTTCCTCCCCCGTCCCAAAGACGTGTGGGCGTGTAGGTTAATTGGTCTCTGTGACATTGTCCCTAGTGTGGATGAGAAAATGGGATAACACAGAACTAGTGTGAACGGGTAATTGATAGTTGGTGAGGACTCAGTGGACAAAAGGCCCGTTTCCATGCTGTATCTCTAAACTATCGAAGGGATTTATAGTATGTGCTGCCTCAAAAAGGCATCCAGCATCATCAAAGACCCACACCACGCTGTCCACACTCTTCTCAGCAAACATCACTGTCCAACACTCACCTCAAGCTGAAAGTACACAAAGTGCTGGAGCGGCTCAGGCAGTATCTCTGGAGAACATGGATAGGTACAGAGTGCTGGAGTAACTCAGCGGTTCAGGCAGTGTCTCTGGAGAACATGGATAGGTACAGAGTGCTGGAGTAACTCAGCGGGTCAGGCAGTGTCTCTGGAGAACATGGATAGGTACAGAGTGCTGGAGTAACTCAGCGGGTCAGGCAGTGTCTCTGGAGAACATGGATAGGTACAGAGTGCTGGAGTAACTCAGCGGGTCAGGCAGTGTCTCTGGAGAACATGGATAGGTACAGAGTGCTGGAGTAACTCAGCGGGTCAGGCAGTGTCTCTGGAGAACATGGATAGGTACAGAGTGCTGGAGTAACTCAGCGGGTCAGGCAGTGTCTCTGGAGAACATGGATAGGTACAAAGTGCTGGAGTAACTCAGTCTCTGGAGAACATGGATAGGCACAAAGTGTGGAGTAACTCTGCGAGAATGAGATGTTTCAATTTCGGTCCTCAACCCCGCCTCAGCAACTATGATCTACACTGGACTCTGTTTTGGTTGCACCACAAACTTTGGTTTTGCACTATTGTGGTCTGGCTACTTAGTATTACAGACTTTAATTTACTATTTTGTTGATTATTATGCATTTTTATCTGTGTGTTGAGTTAAGGGGCCTGTAAAGCTGCAGCGGGTAAGATTGTCATTGTTCTGTTGCCTCTACATATGACAATTAAACTCTCTTGACTCTAGATCTGAGGAGGGTTTGAATCTCAGGAGATCATATTTCTGGGTCCTGGTCCTGTTGGTGAACTTCGTGAATATTTGCATTTTTTTTTGGATTCGGTCACTGTTTTGTTAGTTAAATTTAGTGTAGGCACAAATAGCTGCAGGTGGAACTGTTGGGTTGCTCACTGGTAGATCGGCACTGCCTCCAAAATGGGGCAATAAATCAAACTGATCTTGGCTTGGGAGGGAAGGTGAAAGGTCTCCCAATGCTGTGTCCAGCATGCCAACGGGATTTTATGTTGCAATTCAAGATTCAAGAGAGTTTGTCATGTGTCCCAGATAGGACAATGAAATTCTTGCTTTGCTTCAGCACAACAAGTAGATACAGAACAGATCAGTGTGTCCATATACCATTGAATATATATATATACATACATAAATAAACAGATAAAGTGCAACAGACTATTAAGGTTCAGATTTTTGTTTGAGTTGTGTTTAATAGTCTGATGGCTGTGGGGAAGTAGCTATTCCTGAACCTGGTCGTTGCAGATTTCAGGCTCTTGTACCTTCTACCTGAAGGTAGCGGGGAGATGAGTGTGTGGCCAGGATAGTGTGGGTCCTTGATGATGCTGCCAGCCTTTTTGAGGCAGCGACTGCGATAGATCTCCTCGATGGATGGGAGGTCAGAGCCGATGATGGACAGGGCAGTGTTTACAAATTTATGTAGTCTTTTCCGCTCCAGGACGCTCAAGTTGCCGAACCAAGCCACGATGTAATCGGTCAGCATGCTCTCTACTGTGCACCTGTAGAAGTTCGAGAGAGTCCTCCTTGACATACCGACTCTCCGTAATCTTCTCAGGAAGTAGAGGCGCTGATGTGCTTTCTTTATAATTGCATTAGTGTTCTGGGACCTGGAGAGATCTTCAGAGATGTGCACGCCCAGGAATTTGAAGCTCTTGACCCTTTCCACCATCGACCCATTGATATAAACGGGACTGTGGGTCCCCATCCTACCCCTTCCAAAGTCCACAATCAGTTCCTTGGTGTTGCTATTGCAGTGCTATTGCATAAGATCGCAATGACATGGCAACCTGACGGAAGAAGGAAAAGAGGCCGACCTAAACTCACATGGAGGTTGAACAGTCCAGAAGGATCTGGAAGCCCGGGACGCAAACCTAATGAGGGTGGAAGACGTTGCACATGACCGAACAGAATGGCGAAAGCTTGCTGCCCAATGCACTCAACAGTGTGGGCGGAATTAAGTCTAAGAAAGCAAGTGTTATTAACTTTCGAAAGTCATAAGTTATAGCAGCAGTATTGGGCCCATCATCTACTCCACCATTCAATCATGGCTAATTGATCTCTGCCTCACAACCCCATTCTCCTGCCGTCTCCTCATAACCCCTGACACCCATACTAATCGAGAATCTGTCAATCTCCACCTTAAAAGCACCCAATGACTTGGCCTCCACAGCCTTCTGTGGCAATGGATTCCACTGATTCACCACCATCTGACTAAACAAATTCCTCCTCGTTTCCTTCCTAAAGGTACATCCTTTTATCATGAGGCTGTGCTCTCTGGTCCTAGAATCTCCCACTAGTGGAAACATCCTCCACACCCATTCTATCCCGGCCTTTCACTATTCGGTAAGTTTCAGTTTCTTCCCAGTTGTTATCA
This sequence comes from Leucoraja erinaceus, assembly GCF_028641065.1. Taxonomy (NCBI): domain Eukaryota; kingdom Metazoa; phylum Chordata; class Chondrichthyes; order Rajiformes; family Rajidae; genus Leucoraja; species Leucoraja erinaceus. The sequence goes on along the minus strand of NW_026576718.1, from coordinate 322,743 downwards.
GGCAACTGAACGCTCCGCTCATCAGCTGGAATGTCGTCCGGTACTCCCATCTACCTCACAGGAGACTCTTGAACTGTTTTGAATCGGTCTTTATTGGACTTCAATGCACTAAATGTTGTGGCTTTTCCCCTTTATCTTGACACTGTGGATGGCATGATTGTAATCATGTACAGTCTTTTTTTTGGACTGGATAGCTTGCAAACACAAGCTTTTCTCTGTACCTCGGTACAGGTGACGATAGTAACCTAAACTAAACTCATGGGGAGCAGGAAGTGGAAGAGGTGGGAGTGGAAGGTACCCATTAGAGAGTATCACTGCTTCTGTACGGTGTCACGCTGTCCAATGGCTACTTAACAAGTTAGACTTGCTTTTAGAAACATGGAAACATTGAAAATAGATGCAGGAGTAGGCCATTCTGCCCTTCGAGCCAGCACTGCCATTCAATATGATCATGGCTGATCATCCAAAATCAGTACCCGTTCCTGCCTTCTCCCCATATCCCTTGATTCCATTAGCCTTAAGAGCGAAATCTAACTCTCTTGAAAACATGAGTTGTTGATAGGAGTTAGCATTGAGGCAACAAGAGATTTGCTGTCTCACAGCTCCAGACACCCCCGGTTCATAGAAAACATAGAAAATAGGTGCAGGAGGAGGCCATTTGGCCCTTCGAGCCAGCAATTCATTGTGATCATGGCTGATCGTCCCCAATCAATAACCCGTGCCTGCCTTCTCCCTATTCGATCCTGACTGTGATCTCCCTGTGACCGCAAGGGTTTTCTCTGGGTGCTCTGGTTTCCTCCCACATCCCAAAGACATGTAAGTTTGTAGCTTAATTGGTCATAAAGTCATAAATGATTGGAGTAGAATTAGGCCATTTGGCCCATCGTCTACTCTGCCATTCAATCATGTCTGATCTATCTCTCCCTCCTAGCCCCATACTCCTGCCTTCTCCCCATAACCTCTATCATCCGTACTAATCTATCTCAGCCTTAAAAATATCCACTGACTTGGCCTCTACAGCCTTCTGATACAAAGAATTCCACAGATTCACCACCCTCTGACTAAAGACATTTCTCCTCAACTACATCCTAAAAGAACATCCTTTAATTCTGAGGCTGTGCCCTCTAGTCCTAGACTCTCCCACTAATGGAAACATCCTCTCCACTATATCCAGGCCTTTCATTATTAGCTTTGGTAAAATTGTAAGTTGTCCCGAGTGTGTAGGATAAAGCCAGTGGATGGGGTGATGGCTGGTCGTCGCAGACGCAGTGGGCCCGAGGGGCCTGTTTCCATGCTGTTTCTTGAAACTCAACTGAAAAGTCTAAAGCATGTGTAAACAATAAGGAGTTTCAAATCTCTTGTGGCCACTGAGCAGCAACTTACAGTAGGTTGTGGCTTGTTTGTGCAATAGGTTTACACTAGTTATCGTGATTAAAAATGATGGTAGACAAAAATGCTGGAGAAACTCAGCGGGTGAGGCAGCATCTATGGAGTGAAGGAGTAGGTGACATTTCTTCAGACTGATGTGGGGGGGTGGGGGGGGGGGGCGGGAAGAAGAAAATAAGAGGCGGAGACGGTGGGCTGTGGGAGAACTGGGAAGGGGAGGGGAAGGATGGAGAAAGCAAGGACTACCTGAAATTGGAGAAGTCAATGTTCATACTGCTGGGGTGTAAACTACCCAAGCGAAATATGAGGTGCTGCTCCTCCAATTTGCGGTGGGACTCACTCTGGCCATGGAGGAGGCCCAGGACAGAAAGGTCGGATTCAGAATGGGAGGGGGAGTTGAAGTGCTGAGCTACCGGGAGATCAGGTTGGTTAATGCGAACTGAGCGGAGGTGTTGGGCGAAGCGATTGCCAAGCCTGCGCTTGGTCTCAAATCTTAAAAAATGCGTGAGCAATGTTACAGCTGGGTTCGAAATCGCAAGAGCATTGAATGAATTCTTGGTGTAATAAGCGCTTGAAATATTATCAACTATATCCCTCATTTATGATTCATTGTTGCCTACAACCCAAAGCTATCAACATTGAATTCTCCAATTTTAAAATCCCCTCCACCCTTCCTTATCAAGGGTCTCGACCCGAAACGTCACCCATTCCTTCTCTCCAGAGATGTCGCCTGTCCCGCTGAGTTACTCCAGCTTTTTGTATCTACCTTCCTTTTCAAGTAATTGCCATGTTACGGCGGCAGGCGCGGGCACACCGCGACACCCTGTGTCTCCGTTTCAAGGGAGATGCTAAAAATGCATTTCGTTGTCTCTGTACTGTACACTGACAATGACAATAAATTGAATCATTTCATGTGTACCAACAACAAAACAATGAAATTCATACTTGCAGCAGCGTAATTGGTCTGTAAAGGCAATAACAGATAATGTATAATAAATAAAACAATATTAATAATCCCTATACCATTGGAAAAAAATGTCTTCCTCTGGCTTTACGTTTCACTCCTCTTCTCCCCTTATCTGACACCTTTTGTCTCCTTTTCACCTCCAGCCTTTGTCATTTACTCCATCCATCTGCCATTCACCTCCCCCTCGCCTGTATCCACCTATTACTTGTGTAGGAAGGAACTGCAGATGCTGGTTTAAATCGAAAATAGATAAGGAAGTGTAAGGTGTGAAAACAGGACAAGGGGGCAGAGATCAAGGAAAATGTAGATTGTTAGTTGGGCAAACAGAGAGAAAATGTAGTCGGAGACAGTAAGACCAAAGATCCTATAGCAGAGCTCCGCTATAGGATCTTTGAGTAAGACTGGTCGGAGAACTGGGAAGGGGGACGGGATGGAGAGAGAGGGAAAGCACGAGCTATTTGAAGTTGGAGAAATCAATGTTCACACCGCTGGGGTGTAAACTACCCAAGCAAAATATGAGAAATATGGGCCTCACTCTAGCCATGGAGGAGGCCCAGGACAGAAAGGTCAGTGTTAGAATGGGAGGGGGTGTTAAGGTGTTTAGCAACTGGGAGATCAGGCAGATTTAGGCAGACCGAGGGGAGGTGTTCAGTAAAACTATTACTTGCCAGGCATTGTTCTGCCCCCAGTTCTCTTTCAGCTTTCTCCTCCCGACCTCCACAGATGCTTTAGTTGACCCGTTGAGTTTACAGCGATACAGAGATATCAATTAGAGATACAGCGTGGAAACAGGCCCTTTTCGGCCTTCCGAGTCCATGCCAACCAGCGATCCCTGTTCACTAGCACTATCCTACACACTCGGGACAATTCAGATTTATACCAAACCAATTAACCTACATATTTGGAGGATAGGAGGAAACCAAAGCACCCAAAGAAAACCCGCGCAATCACCGGCAGAACGTGCAAACTCCGTACTGACAGCACCCGTAGTCAGGATCGATTGTCTTTCTGCTGACTGGACAGCATGTAAAAACGAGCTAGAAAGGGGTCTTAAAGATAGCAGAGTCAGGGGATATTTGGAGAAGGCAGGAACGGGGTACTGATTGGGGATGATCAGCCATGATCACATTGAATGGCGGTGCTGGCTCGAAGGGCCGAATGGCCTGCTCCCACACCTATAGTCTATTGTCTAAAAGGCTTTCCACTTTACCTCAGTAAATGTGACAATAAACTAAACTAAACCCACAACCCCTAATAAACTAAAGTGAAACTAAATCCTACTGTCTTGGCCATTCCTGGGACCAGCCATCAATGTGGCGGCAATTAGTGGCTCATGTAGAGTGTACAAATGGGTGAATAGTTGTAAAGAATAATTTTGTAGACATAGTGAGATGTGCAGGATGGAGATTTGGGGTTGACTGACTGATGTCTGGGTTTAGGTTTTTCGTGACCTTCAAGAGTTCAGCTTTCTGCTTTTCAAAGAGGAACAGAAATGCAAACACAGCAGTATTGAGGAAAATGTGGTTGGAGTGGTATTTTCACTACCATTTGTGTAAAACAGCCAGAGTTTGGAACGTAACGAAGATGCACTTCTTGGCTGGACTGCGAAATTCCCTCAAATGGACTTGCCTTGTGGTGTACACGCTGCTGGGTTTCTCATTAGTATGGTTTAGTTTAGAGATACAGTGTGGAAACAGGCCCTTCGGCCCACTGAGTCCGTGCTGACCAGCGCTCGCCCGCACATTAACACTATCTGACACACACTAGGGACAATTTACACATACGTCAAGCCAATTCTCTGCCGCAGAAGACGGTGGAGGCCGGTTCTCTGGATACAAGAGAGAGCTAGATAGGGCTCTTAATGATAGCGGAGTCAGGGGATATGGGGAGAAGGCAGGAACAGGGTACTGATTGGGGATGATCAGCCATGATCACATTGAATGGCGGGTGCTGGCTCGAAGGGCCGAATGGCCTACTCCTGCACCTATTGTCTAATTAACCCACAAACCTGTACATCTTTGGAGTGTGGGAGGAAACTGAAGTTCTCAGAGAAAACCCACGCGGCAACGGTGAGAACGTACAAACTCTGTAGAGACAGCACCCGTAGTCGGGATCGAACCCGGGTCTCTGGTGCTGCAAGCGCTGTAAGGCAGCAACTCTACTGCTGCGCCACCGTGCCGATCTAATTAAGTTGCAATTGACCTTCATGGTAAAAGCCAGCCGGTCAGGCAGCTTCTGTGGAAACGGGAAGAGTCGATGATTCAGACCCGTGACCCTTCATCAGGGCTTCTGCGGATCCGAAACACTGACAGTTCCTCTTTCCACGGATATAACCAAGCTTGCAGAAATTTTCCAGCATTTTCTGTTTTTGTTTAAGCGGTTCACAGTCCCCTGAAAGAAGAAATTGCTACTCATCCATCTTAAATGAATAACCCCTCATTCTGAAGCCAAATTTATTCAGTGAGGTGGTGGTGAATCTGTGGAATTCATTGCCAAAGAAGGTTGTGGAGGCCAAGTCAATTGATATTTCTAAGGCAAAGATAGATTCTTGATTAGTACAGGTGTCGGGGGTTGCAAGGAGAAGGCAGGAGAATGGGTTTAGGAACGAGAGATAGATGAGTCATGATTGAGTGGCAAGAAAAGTGGCAAGTGAGAGAGAGAAAGCAAGGACTTCCTGAAGTTAGAGAAGTCAGTGTTCATACCACTGGGGTGTGAACTACCCAAGCAAAATATGAGGTGCAGCTCCTCCAATTTGCACTAAGCCTCGCTCTGACAATGGAAGAGGCCCAGGACAGAAAGGTCATTGTGAGAAAATTCAGTCCGGCTTAACCTACCTGATCTCCCGGTGGCTCAGCACTTCAACTCACCCTCCGATTCCCAATTTGACCTTTCGGTCAGATTCCCAAACTGAAGATCTCGGAGAAAACTCACGGGGAGAACGTACAAACTCCGTACAGACAGCACCCGTGGTCGGGATTGAACCCGGTACTCCGGTGCTGTGAGGCAGCAATTCTGCCCGCTGCGCCACCGTGACATCCCAAATGTTGTTATTTGTTATTTCCAAAGTCACTAACTATGCCACCTACATACTGTTCCAAATCATCAAAGGCGCATTACTGGTCACAGGCCTCCAATCTGAAAAACAGCCCTTTCCACGACCATTCTGTGCCTCCTACTACAAAGCCAATTTGTCGACATCAGAAACGTGGCGACTCTTGTGTACTGCCTTGGTGACGTCTGCTGAATGATTTTACTGTTGTATGCAGAATAAAGAATTTCACTGTTCATAGGTACATGTGACAATGGAGTATCACTGAATCACTGAATTTTCTATCCAATTTGATATCTCGCCCTGAACAATAGACAATAGGTGCAGGAGTAGGCCATTCGGCCCTTCGAGCCAGCACCAGCATTCAATGTGATCATGGCTGATCATCCCTAATCAGTACCCCGTTCCTGCCTTCTCCCCATATCCCCTGACTCCGCTATTTTTAAGAGCCCTATCTAGCTCTCTTTTGAAAGCATCCAGAGAACCTGCCTCCACCGCCCTCTGAGGCAGAGAATTCCACACTCACCACTCTCTGTGATGAAAAGCGTTTCCTCATCTCCGTTCTAAATGGCTTACTCCTTATTCTTAAACTGTGGCCCCTGGATCTGGACTCCCCCAACATCGGGAACATGTTTCCTGCCTCTAGCGTGTCCAAACCCTTAACAATCTCATATGTTTCAATGAGATATCCTCTCATCCTTCTAAACTCTAGAGTGTACAAGCCCAGCCGCTCCATTCTCTCAGCATATCACAGTCCCGCCATCCTTGGAATTAACCTGGTAAACCTCCCTCAATAGCAAGAATGTCCTTCCTCAAATCAGGGGACCAAAACTGCACACAATACTCCAGGTGTGGTCTCACTAGGGCCCTGTACAATTCTAATCTTCTGTATAGTCTGTATATTCTAATCTTCTGGACCAGCTGACCGCGTGGGATCTTGTCAACTGCCCTGGAGTCATACAGCTTTGCTGATGTCCATGTAGACAACGTCCTTCGCCTTGCCTTTGTCACTGTTCATGGCCTGCTTCTCACCAATTCTTTGAATTGGTTCAAAATCTCAACTTTAAAAACATTTCATAATAGACTTTATTCGAGAAATAAATATATACATGATCCTTACAAAACTCCATCCGACATTCTCAGAGACTATTACATACAATACAGTTTCCCCCAATCATAATTTCCCCCCCCACCCATGCCACTCATGCGGCCCACTGGCGTGAAATGCCTTCCCTTATTTTGAGGGGCGTTTCAATCTCATCGAAACACATCCCTAAAACCCCTGGAATGAGGAATCGGCCCCACTTCCTTGGGAAAGCAGCCGGGGTGGGAGATTGCAGCCTTCACGTGGTCCACCCTGTTTCGACGAATGCAATCAACCTGGCGTGCACAAACAGAAGATCAAACAGAACGAGTTGTCTTACAACTTTAGGCAGTGCATGCCATACGCGTACGGCGTGCACAGCAGCCAACATCATCAAGGAACTACTTCACCCTGGTCATTCTCTCTTCTCCCTTCACCCTTTGGGGCCAAGGTTCAAAAACCATAAACATGGGCTCCAGCAGATTCAGGAGTAGCTTCTTCACCGCTACTTTCAGACTTCCCTGCTGTTATCAGCAGTTGCTATAAGAACATTAGGACAGGTACATGGATAGGACAGGCATAGAGGGATTAGGGCCAAATACAGGCAGCTGGGACTACTGTAGGTGAAGCATCTTGGTCAGTATGGGCAGGTTTGGCCGAAGAGCCTCATTCCGTACTGTATGACTACTAAATAGTCCTCTCAGAAGCTAGGGTGTAATTCTGATCTTCCAACCTACCTCATTGCACCTTGCAATTTTTGTTTTAATCTGCACTTCCTCCTGTAATTGTAGCACTATATTTTGTACACTAGTAATTTCCCCTTTGCACGACCTCTTGTACTTATGTTTAGGTTGATTGTGGTCATGTATAGTATGATTTGGAGAAGGTTCCTGACCTGAAAGGAATGGTCTGTCCAGTCTCTCCACAGATGCTGCCTGACCCGCTGACTTACTCCAACACCTTGTGCTTTGCACAGTATGATTTGACTGGTTAGCACGCAAACGTTTTTCACTGTTTTTCGGTACAAGTCAATACACAATAGGTGCAGGAGTAGGCCATTCGACCCCTCGATTCAGCACAGCCATTCACTGTGATCATGGCTAATCATCCCCAATCAGTACCCTTTCCTGTTCCTGCCTTCTCCCCATATCCCCTGCCTCTGCTATCTTTAAGAGCCCTAACTAACTCTGTCTTGAAAGTATCTAGAGAACCGGCCTCCACCGCCCTCTGAGGCAGAGAATTCCACAGATTCACAATTCTCTGGGTGAAAGAATGTTTCCTCATCTCCGTTCTAAATGGCTTACTCCTTATTCTTAAACTGTGGCCCCTGATTCTGGACTCCCCCAACATTGAGAACATGTTTCCTGTTACAAGACTAAACCAATACCATTGGGTGTATATGTGTGTCAGTGACGTTGAACTGTAGCTGTGGTTAACTGGTTTGAGAAAGATATGCGGGTGGGCAGAGAATTATTGAGCCCGGCTCAGTTAGTTTCAACTAATGCAGCAGTAATTGATTTCAAAGATGATATGCCAGAGGCTGCATCATGGAATCTTGTGATATGAACTAAATGGTGCATTACTGATGCACTTTCCCCAGGAATTGTTTCGTTTTTGGTTTAATCAAAAGATACTGAATTTATAAAACACTTGAATTAGTTCCGGCTGCCAGGGTAGATGGTAGAAGCAGAGGTATTTAGACAGGCTCGTGATCACGCACTGAAGGGAGGGATATTGATCGTGTGTAGAGATGAGGTTAGTTTAAATTCAAACATTGTGGGCCGAAGGGCCTGTTCCTGTTCTTTGTCATTCCATGTTCAGGTATGAAGAAGGGTCCTGACCCGAGACCTCACCTATCCTTTTTTTCCACAGATGCTGTCTGACCCGCTGAGTTACTCCAGCACTTTGTGTCTATCTTTGGTATAAACCAGCATCTGTGGTTCTTTGTTTCGATAATGAACTAGGTTGGGAGATCAGGTGTGCATGCCAGCTACAGAGAGATCGTGTTGTCGTCCGAAAACTGGGGAAGGAGCTATTCCTAAATCTGGTGGTAAATATATGAATTTATGGTACATGGATTGGACAGGTTTAGAGGTTGTTACCAAACGCAGGCAGGTGGGGCTAGTATAGCTGGGGCATGTTGGCCGGTGTAGGCAAGTTGGGCCGAATGGCTGGTTTCCACACTGTATCATTCTATGCCTCCCAATTACTTAGTGCCGGAGTAACTCTGCGGGTCAGGCAGCATCTGTGGAGAACATGGATAGGTGACGTTTCATAGAGGTGATTATGTTCTCAAGCTTTTGTACCTGCTGGCTGTTTGGAGAAGAGAGAAGAAGGAATAATCTGGATGAAAGTGGTCCTTGATCCTGTTAGCTGCTTTTCCGAGGCAGCGTGAAGTGTAGATAGTCCATGAGGGGGAGGCTCAGGGCTGCCAACTCTCACGCATTGAGCATGAGAATCACGCAATTTGACCAAAATCTCATGCTCTCACGCTGATCACAAATTTGTCACACTGATTTTAAAGCATAAATACTGCATTCAAGTATAAGTTAAAAGACTCGCTACAGTATGCACCAGTTTGCACAATTTCAAGCTGAAAAATGCAAAAGCTCCGTACCAATGGGAGAACTTCGCTCTCTCGGGCTTGGTCTCGCAATTTCTTACTCCCAACTCTCACCCAATGTTGGTAGGCTTGTGGAGGGCTTCATCCACAACTCTAGGTCTGATTCAGAGATGAGGTTTGTGCTGAGCTGCAGCTGACTCAGAATATTTTTTGAGTCTTGAATGCAACCTAGAGTATTATTTCAGAACGGATCTTTACCTCGTTATATGGCCCAGTTTGCAAGCTTGAGTGATTGTCATCTTTGCATTTTTTTAGTCTGCTGATGAACTCCCGCACATGATTTTCAGTTTTTATCTGATGTGGTGGATTCTCTTCCCCGACTGAATGATGAAATAGTAAATCCCTTCTGAAGGAGGAGTGAAAACCTTCAGACTTTAAGGGATAGGGTGAAACACCATGGAAACAGGCCCTTCGGCCCAACTTGCCTATGTTAACCAAGTTGCCTAACTGAGCTGGACACCTTAGTCTGCGTTTGGCCCATAGTGAAAGGCCTGGATAGAGTGGATGTGGAGGGGATGTTTCCACCAGTGGGAGAGTCTAGGACCAGAGGTCACAGCCTCAGAATTAAAAGACGTTCCTTTCGGAAGGACGATACACAAAGCTGTAGTAACTCAGTGGGGCAGGCAGCATCTCTGTAGAGAAGGAATGGGTGACATTTCAGGTCGAGACACTTCGTCACCAGCATCTGCAGCATCTTCCTACACATTTCCTTTAGGAAGGAGATGAGGAAGAATTTCTTTAGTCAGAGAGTAGTGAATTCTTTGCCACAGAAGGCTGTGGAATTTTCAATGAGATGGGTAGATTCTTGATTAGTACGGGTGTCAAGAATTATGGGGAGAAGTCAGGAGAATGGGATTAGGAGGGAGAGATAGATCAGCCGTGATTGAATGGCGAGTAGACTCGATGGGCTAAATAGCCATAATTCTGCTCCTTTCACTTATGACCTCATATTGCTCTAAACCTTTCCAATCCGTGTACCCGTCCAAATGTATTTTAAACCTTATAATTGTACTTGCTCCACCACTTCCTCTGGTAGCTCGTTTCATCTGCCCACCACCCTCTATGGAAAAGCTTGTCCTGCAATTACACTTTCAGGCCAAAAGAGTATTTCCTCTATCATAACTCCCCACCATTGACCATCCACACTTCTTCACGCTGTCTTGACAAAGCAACTAACATAGACTAACTCTGAAGAAGGGCTCGACCCAAAACATCACACGTTCCTTCTCTCCAGAGATGCTGCCTGTCCCACTGAATTACTCCAGCTTGTTGTGCATAATCAAGTCCAGAGTGTTTTATTGTCATGTGCCCCAGATAGACACATGTCCCAGATGTCTACTCCTGCACCTATTGTCTATTGTTCATAGCAGGGGTTCTCAACCTTGTTCGTCCCGTTTATCCCTGGCAACTTTAATAGCACATAACAATGTTATTTCATTTATTTCACTTATTTATGAACAACTAATGATGAATGATTTTCTCAGAGGTGAATCTCTGGAATTGTCTGCCACAGAAGGTAGTTGAGGCAGTTCATTGGCTATATTTAAGAGGGAGTTAGATGTGGCCCTTGTGGCTAAAGGGATCAGGAGGTATGGAGAGGATACAGGATACTGATTTGGATGATCAGCCATGATCATATTGAATGGCGGTGCAGGCTCGAAGGGCCGAATGGCCTACTCCTGCACCTATTTTCTATGTTTCTATGAACCAGAACCAAACACAGTCAGTCAATGAGAAAAAAATATGTACAAATCCAGAATCAACAAATTTACCCCTGGGGATTAAATTTACCCCAGGTTGGGAACCCTTGGTCTATAGAACAATGAAATTCTTACTTACAGCAGCACAACAGAATATTTAAATTCAGTATTCTGTAAACAATATAATAAAATATATATATATAAATACATATACACATAGCACTTACCACTTGCAACTGGTCATTCCCTCTTCTCCCCTCTCTGGTTGGTTAGAAGATATAAAAACATGTACCCACCAGATTCAGGTTTAGTTCTGATCTTCCAACCTACTACTTTTTAGTGGACCTTCCATTTTAAAAAAATCTGCACTTTCTCAGCAACTGTATCACTAATATCGTATTGAAACATATAAGATTATTAAGGGTCTGGACATATTAGAGGCAGAAAACATGTCCCTGATGTTGGGGGAGTCCAGAACCAGGGGCCACATTAGAAACATAGAAAATAGGTGCAGTAGGAGGCCATTTGGCCCTTCGATCCAGCACCGCCATTCATTGTGATCATGGCTGATCGTCCACAATCAATAACCCGTGCCTGCCTTCTCCCCATATCCCTTGATTCCACCAGCTCTATCTAACTCTCTCTTAAATCCATCCAGTGATTTCGCATCCACTGCCCTTTGTGGCAGGGAATTCCACAAATTCACAACCCTCTGGGTGAAAAAGTTTTTTCTCACCTCAGTCCTAAATGGCCTCCCCTTTATTCTAAGACTGTTGCCCCTGGTTCTGGACTCGCCCAACATTTGGAACATTTTTCTCGCATCTAGCCTGTCCAGTCCTTTTATAATTTTATATGTTTCTATAATATCTCCCCTCATCCTTCTAAACTTTTTCACTCAGAGTTGTGAGTCTGTGGAATTCTCTGCCTCGGAGAGCGGTGGAGGATGCTCTGGATCATTCAAGAGAGAGCTAGATAGGGCTCTTGAAGATAGCGGAGTCAGGGGATATGGGATGAAGGCAGGAACGGGGTACGGATTGGGGATGATCAGCCATGATCACATTGAATGGCGGCGCTGGCTCGATAGGCCGAATGGCCTACTCCAGCATCTATGGTCTAAATTGTGCACTCTGGTATATTTTCTTTGCACTACCAATGTACTTGTTGAACTTTTGTACAGCTTGATTGCACTCATGTACAGTATGATGTGACTGAATCGTGGAGTTACTCAGTGGGTCAGGCAGCATCTCTGGAGAAAAAAGATGGGTGACACGTCAGGCGGGTCTGAATAAGTGTCTCAACCCAAAACAGTACCTGTCCTTTTTTCCAGAAACGCTGCCTGACCTGCTGAGTTACTCCGGCATTTTTATGATTCTGCGAGGAAAGAGATTTCCCCATATCTTGGCATCCACTCGATCGAACTCGGAATCCTGCAGTCCTTGTCCCGTTTCACAAGGCAACTGCACTAATTGTACCGCTGCTGGCAAAATTCATTTCACTGCACTTTATTGTGGATGTGATGAATAGATTAATTGATTGATTGATTGATATCCAAAGAAAAGACTGCAGAAAGTTGCGACCACTGCCCAGTCCATCATCGGCTCTGACCTCCCCAATATCGAAGGGATCTATCGCAGTTGCTGCCTCAAAAAGGCTGCCAGCATCATCAAGGACCCACACCATCCTGGCCACACACTCATCTCTCCGTTGCCATCGTGAAGAAGGTACAGGAGCTTAAAATCTGGTAAATCCAGGTTCAGGAACAGTTTCTTCCCCACAGCCCCCACAGCCACCAGGCTATTAAACACGACAACAAAAAAACTCTGAACAATAACAGCCTATTGCACTTTATCTGTTTATTTATTGTGCTACAGCAAGCAAGAATTTCATTGTCCTATCTGGGACACATGACAATAAAACTCTCTTGACTATTGACACAAAATTCTGGAGTAACTCAGCGGGACAGGCAGCATAGAAACATAGAAAATAGGTGCAGGAGTAGGCCATTCGGCCCTTCCAGACTGCACCGCCATTCAATATGATCATGGCTGATCATTCAACTCAGTATCCTGTACCTGCCTTCTCTCTATACCCCCTGATCCCTTTAGCCACAAGGGCCACATCTAACTCCCTCTTAAATATAGCCAATGAACTGGCCTCAACTACTTTCTGTGGCAGATAATTCCACAGATTCACCACTCTGTGTGAATTTTTTTTTTCTCCTCTCGGTCCTAAAAGACTTCCCCCTTATCCTTAAACTGTGACCCCCCTTGTTCTGGACTTCCCCTCTGCATCTGTGGAGAGAAGGAACGGGTGACGTTTCGGGTTGAGGCCCTTCTTCAGGCTGAGCCAGGGGAGAGGGAAACTAGAGGTGTGGAAGGGAAAGTTGTGAAAACGAGAAATCAAAGGGGCGGAGATCAAAGAATACACGGTGGTAGAACTGGAGGGCAGGGGGAATCACAGAGGGAGTGTGCCACTTTGAGAGAGGAGGAGAACTTTTCCCCAAGTATATGCCCAGCAATATGACTTCAGAATTAAGGGACAGAAGTTTAGGGGTAACATGAGGGGGAACTTCTTTACTCAGAGAGTGGTAGCGGTGTGGAATGAGCTTCCAGTGGAAGTGGTGTCGGCAGGTTCGTTGATATCATTTAAAAATAAATTGGATAGGCATATGGATGAGAAGGGAATGGAGGGTTATGGTATGAGTGCAGGCAGGTGGGACTAAGGGGAAAAAAGATGTTCGGCACGGACTTGTAGGGCCGAGATGGCCTGTTTCTGTGCTGTAATTGTTATATGTAGGTATGTTACAAAACCTACCTGAATCGTGTCTGAGTATCTGCCCCACCCCGTGTGCGCGATTCTGGCGCTGTTTAGAGGGGGCGGGTTTAAAACGCGATTTTTACTAGGCTGTTGCAATCGAAAATGTTCAGCCTAGTAAATCATTAACGGAAAATCGCTGGAAGATCCCGTCGCAAAAGGTATTATTAGTTTTTATGGCCTTGTATAATAGTTATAGTAGTTTAAAAATCACTCTCTCACTCCGCAACCTCTCGCAGCCCCAGGGTTTTATAAAGCAAACAATTAAAGGTATGTACCTTATTTTTACATTAAAAGGGGCTTCTTAAGAACCCTGTATATAAAGTTTTCTATAGCGAATAGTTCATTTTGGGCTCTTTATATCCCGCAGTATTTTTCTGGGCATTTGAGGGCACAAATCCAGCGCAATGTGAACGTTCTAAACCAGCGCGTTCACAGGAACCCACTAGAAAGCTGATTTAAATTGACTTTAATTTACAGCAATTGAACACTAAATTCCTTCCATTTGGCCTATAAATTGATGTAAATGAGATTTAAAAATCATGTTTTATTGTGAATTATTTGTGAATATTATTTGGACACTTAGGCTATTTAAAAATGTTAATCATTTATTAAGAAATTGATAGATGTTTAGATCTAGTAATTGAAGTTTGAAATTAGCTACAATTGGGTAACTAACTAATTATATGCTTTAATTTCAGGTCCTCCAAGTAAGATTATTTATATTTGTTTCAGAATGGTTCAATCTATGATAACTGAAAATTTCATTCAGTTCTCTTAATTTTTAAGAAGGTTATGGGCTTTTGACTGTCCTCGATCACAGCTTTTTTGTTATGTCCATAGAAAATCAATAGGGAACAAGATGCTAATTTCCGAGTATGAAAATGGCCATAACATTTTTTAATACTTGAGATATGAAAGTGAATTAGGTGTCAAATTAAACTTATTGTTATGCTTTATCTGATGGGATAAATTACAGACTTGATTTTTTAAATCTCAAAATTTTGTAAAATCGCTATTATATGGTTATATGGTTATTAAGTGCATTCTAAAAATAAAATACTGCCTTCAGATCTTGGAAGGTAGTTTGGTTTTGACTTATGGTGGTAAATCATGGCTTTGATGGTGTTGTTGTGGTTGCTGAGTTATCACAACGGAAGGAAATACAAACCTTCCTTTTATTCTCAGTGATTTGATTGTTTGTACCTCTGTCCTCTCTTCGTGGATGCGAAGCGGTTGAGTAAAAGTTCTGACATCATTGTCTTTAGCTTGATAACGGTCACCTGCAAGCAGCGAAAATTGCGCTGTTTGTCCATTGAGAGTGATGAACGATAGGACAAGCCAGCTCCATGGGTCAATGGTTAAATTCCGGGGCTCGCCGGAGAAGAGCTCCGACCGCCGGCCTGCGGCCTACAACATCTGCTCCTATCTAGAGAGAAGGAAGGGGTGACGTTTCGGGTTGAGACACTTCTTCTGGAAGCCGCGGTCTCCGGAAAGGAGCTGGCCGATTCGGGAGCTCCAACAAGGGAGGAGGAGGACTGTCTGAACTGTGTTGCCTTTCACCACAGTAAAGAATGCTGTGGTGGATGTCTGTGTTAAATTATGTTGCGTATTATGTCCTTTCTTATTGTAATGCTGCATGGTAAATTCCATTTCACTGCACCTTATGTTGCATGTGACAAATAAATGTGAACTTTGGATGTTTTCTTTATATAGACAATAGACAATAGGTGCAGGAGTAGGCCATTTGGCCCTTCGAGCCAGCACCGCTATTCAATGTGATCATGGCTGATCACCTTCTGATTTCTTTGTAATGAACACTATATTCAGTACTTTGGTATTTTTCATGTTCGTAAGTGATAGGAGCAGAATTAGGCCATTCGGCCCATCGGCTGCTCCGCCATTCAATCATGGCTGATCTATCTTTCCCTCTCAACCCTATTCTTCTGCCTTCTCCCCATAACTTCTGAAACCCGTACTAATCAAGAATCTATCTATCTCTGCCCAAAAAATATCCAATGACTGCCTCCACAGCCTTCTGTGGCAATGAATTCCACAGATTCACCACCCTCTGACTAAAGAAATTCTGCCTCATCTCCTTCCTAAAGGAACGTCCTTTAATTCTGAGCCTGTGCCCTCTGGTCCTAGATTCTCCTACTAGTGGAAACATCCTCTCCACATCCACTCTATCCAGGCATTTTCTCAAAAAATCTACACTTTCTCTGTAGAGTCATAGAGTGATACAGTGTGGAAAAAGGCCCTTTGGCCCAACTTGCCCACACTGGCCAACATGTCCCAGCTACACTAGTTACACTTGCCTGCATTTGGTCCATATCCCTCCAAACTTGTCCTATCCATGTACCTGTCAAACTGTTTCTTAAATGTTGAGATAGTCTCAGCCTCAGCCTCCTTTGGCAGCTCGCTCCATACACCCACCACCCTTTGTGTGGAAAAAGTTACCCTCAGATTCCTTTTAAATGTTTTCCCCTTCACCTTAAACCTATATTCATCCTCTACTCGATTCCCCTACTCTGGGCAAGAGATTCTGTGCATCTTCCCGATTTATTCCTCTCATGATTTTATAAGCACCACATTCAGCGTTCTAATATTTTTATCTTTGCACGACCTATTATTCTTCCAACCTACCTCACTGTGGACCTTGCGCTTAAAAAAAAAAAACACTTTCTCTGTAACTGTAACATGATATTCAGCACTGTGGTATTTTTCTCTTTGCATTAGCCCATGGAGGTCAATGAATGAATGATTTCTGGTCACAGTACAGCACAGAAACACGCCCTTCAGCCCATAATGCCTGCCCTGAACCTTATTTAAGTTAATCTCCTCTGCTTGGGTAAATGGGTAAGCCATTTAGAATGGAGATGAGGAAACACTTTTTCACACAGAGAGTTGTGAGTCTGTGGAATTCTCTGCCTCAGAGGGCGGTGGAGGCCGGTTCTCTGGAAACTTTCAAGAGAGAGCTAGATAGGGCTCTTAAAGATAGCAGAGTCAGGGGATATGGGGAGAAGGCAGGAACGGGGTACTGATTGGGGATGATCAGCCATGATCACATTGAATGGCAGTGCTGGCTCGAAGAGCGGAATAGGCCTACTCCTGCACCTGTTGTCTATTGCCTGCACGTTATCCATATCTCCCCATCCCCTTCATATTAATTGGCCTATCTAAAATCCTCTTAAACACGACTGTGTTGGGTGGGGAAAGCCTAGGTTATCTCACTTAAATACCGTGCAATTGTTTTCCGCAATCTAGACATTCGATTTACTTAAGCTAAAAAGAGATAGGGAACTTAGTAACGTGGTGTCAGGATGACAACCTCTCCCTCGGTCAACAAGACTAGTGATGTAGTTGTGTAAGAAGGAACTGCAGATGTTGGTTTAAACGGAATAGACCCAAAGTAACTCAGGCTGCATCTCCTGGGTGATGTCGGGTATTGCCTGCACGCGTCCCTCAGGGCATGTGCTCCCCTACTCCCCTTCATATACGACTGCACACCTGTTGGCCAAGTATGCAGATGATACAACGGTGATCCTCATCAGCAAAACGATGAGCTGGCCTACAGGGAGGAGGTGCAGCACTTAGCAGCGTGGTGCGCTGACAACAACCTGGCCCTTAACTCCAAGAAGACCAAGGAGCTCATTGTAGACTTATCCAGAGGCGGCACGCACTTCCACATTAACGGGACGGAGGTTGGAACGTGTTTCTAGCGCAGGTTCCTGGGAGACATCTCCGATGACCTCTCTTACTTACTCTGAAAAGAGATCAGGTCTCTTCTTAGTAACTGAAGTGGTCCTCAGATCCTGGTGACTTCAACCTCTGCCCTCGAGAGCATCCTTAACAACTGCATCACAGTAGTGATGGTGCTCTGTTCCGTGAAGGCATTGCAGAGGGTGGTGAAAATTGCCCAGATGCTGGTTTCCAAAAACTGTCTGCGGAGGGCGCTCAGCATAGACACAACCATGGACTGTACCAACTCAGGTCTCTCCGTTGCCGACAGGTCGAGGAACAGCTCTTTGCCGCTGAAACAACGTAATCGGGGCCAATCACCCCCCCCACGGACACTTATTATTTATTTTTTTAATTCAAAATCGTTTGCTATGTCGCTCTTCAAAGGAGATGCTAAATGCATTTCGTTGTCTCTGTACTGTACACTGACAATGACAATTAAAATTGAATCTGAATCTGATCTGAATCTACATGCCCAAATCAGCATCTGCGGTGTTTAAGTCAAAATGGTTGAGAACTTCAAGTACACATGTTTAATTGATTATGTTTTATTATTAATGTATAATGTTTCATTAGACAATAGGTGCAGGAGTAGGCCATTCGGCCCTTCGAGCCAGCACCGCCATTCAATATGATCATCGCTGATCATCCACAATCAGTACCCGGTTCCTGCCTTCTCCCCGTATCTATCTTTAAGCGCCCTATCTAACTCTCTCTTGAAAGTATCCAGAGAACCGGCCCCCATCGCCCTCTGTGGCAGAGAATTCCACCGACACAACTCTCTGTGTGAAAAAGTGTTTCCTCTGGTTCTGGACTCCCCCAACATCGGGAACATGTTTCCTGCCTCTCACATGTCCAAACCCTTAATAATCTTATATGTTTCAATAAGATCCTCTCTCATCCTTCTAAACTCCAGAGTGTACAAGCCCAGCCGCTCCATTCTCTCAGCATATGATCGTCCCGCCATCCTGGGAATCAACCTTGTAAACCTACGCTGCACTCCTTCAATAGCAAGAATGTCCTTCCTCAAATTAGGGGACCAAAACTGCACACAATACACCAGGTGTGGTCTCACTAGGGCCCTGATCAACTGCAGAAGGACCTCTTTGCTCCTATACTCGACTCCTTTTGTTATAAAGGCTACATGCCAGTCGCTTTCTTGACTGCCTTCTGTACCTTGATGCTTACTTTTATAGACTGATGACTAAAGACCCCCCAGATCCCTGTTGTACTTCCCCTTTTCCCAACTTGATGTCATTTAGATAGTAATCTGCCTTCCTGTTTTTGATACCAAAGTGGATAACCTCACATTTATCCACATTAAACTTCATCTGCCATGCATCTGCCCACTCACCCAACATGTCCAAGTCACCCTGCATTCTCATCGCATCCTCCTCACAGTTCACACTACCACCCAGCTAATGTTAGCTTCTTAATCACAGCGCCACCCTTCCTGTTCATCGTGGTGTGTGTCTGTATCACATTGGCTTTGGACCGTGTGAATTGCACTCAGACAGCACTCGCCCGCTTGCCCTGTCCCCCGCCTGCATAACGGGCTGGTGAAGGAAGCGACGTGTGTGTGTGTGTGTGTGTGTGTGTGACAGTCGCCGTTCCAGTTGCCGGTTTTCCAGGCGACTGCCGGCAACTTGTCAGTCACCGGCGGTCGCCTGAAAAATCGCCTAAGTGGGACAGGCCCTTTCGTCTGCTGAAGACCCGACGCGAAAAGCAGCCTCTTCCTTTTCTCCAGAGATGCTGCCTGACACTGAGTTACACCAGCTTTTTGTGTCTATCTTCCGTGTTATAGACATCTCTTTGTATCCATCAAAAACCTGTTATTGTCAAAGGAAATGGAAGTGGTTGTACTTGATGCCTTGACAAGAGTCTTAACAGAATTTACCGCTGGTCGAGATGAAAGGAAGTGAGTATGGCTCGGCAGTGTGGTTTTTCAAAGATGCTTTTTTCTGCCAATACATATGGGTTGTATAAATGTGGTAACACTGACTTTACCCATTAGCTTTATCGTAGACAAGTAGGTGCCGGCAAGCAAAGCGTTCCTTGCTGGTGGAGTCGATGGCAGAGCTCTTTAAGCTGTTTAAGGGCCTAACTGTCTAATTTAATGCATACATTTTATTGTTCCCCATTACAGGGAGGATGTGGATGTTTTGGAAGGCGCAGAGGAGGTTTAGTTTAGTTTAGTTTTAGTTTAGAGATACAGCGTGGAAACGGGCCCTTTGGCCTACCGAGTCTGTACTGATAAGCGATTTCCTACCCTACACACACTAGGGACGATTAACGCTACCCTACACACACTAGGGACAATTTTACATTTATATCCAACCCAATTAACCTACAAACCTGTATGTCTTTGGAGTGTGGGAGGAAAGCGAAGAACTCGGAGAAAACCCACGCAGGTCACGGGGAGAACAATAGACAATAGGTGCAGGAGTAGGCCATTCGGCCCTTTGAGCCAGCACCGCCATTCAATGTGATCATGGCTGATCATCCACAATCAGTACCCCGTTCCTGCCTTCTCTCCATATCCCCTGACTCCACTATCTTTAAGAGCCCTATCTAGCTCTCTCTTGAAAGTATCCAGGGAACCGGCCTACACCGCCCTCTGAGGCAGAGAATTCCACAGACTAACAATTCTCTGTGTGAAAAAGTGTTTCCTCGTCTCCATTCTAAATGGCTTACCCCTTATTCTTGAACTGTGGCCCCCGGTTCTGGACTCCCCCAGCATACAAACTCCACACAGACAGCACCCGTAGTTGGGATTGAACTGGGGTTTCTGGCACTGTAAGAGCTGTAAAGCAGCAACTCTACCGCTGCGCCACCGTGCCATGGTACAGACAGAAAATGCTGGAGTAACTCAGCGGGTCAGGCATCATCTGTGGAGAAAAGGAACAGGTGACGTATCGGGTCGAGAGCCGCCTTCAGACTGACAGTCAGGCGGAAGGAAAACTAGGTAAGAATGATGCCTGAACTAGGAGGGAGTGACAACAGGGAGAGCTTGGACTGTCACGGGTTAAAACCCAGAGGTTGAAGGGAGAGCTGAGGGAAATATATAGTAGACAACAGGATGGAAATATTAAATACCAGAGGTCTAACTTTAAGGTGAACGGCTTAAGTTTAAAATAAACGTGCAGGGTAAAGGGCCTGTCACACTGTACGAGGTAATTCAAGAGCTCTCCTGAGTTTAAAAAAAAATCCAACTCGTGGTAAGTACGTAGAATGTACGTAGCGGGAACGTCGGAGCTCGGGACGTTTCTTAGCGGCTCGTAACGCTAACGGCTGGTACTCGGCAAACGCGGTAAACTGGTAAAGACTCGTGAAGATTTTTCAACGTGTTGAAAAATGTCCATGAGAGCCCCGAGTACCGACGAGCGGCTATTACCGTAATTCACCGGGTTCGAATCAGGGGAAACTCGGGAGAACTCTTGAATTAGCTCGTACAGTGGGACAGCCCCATAAGTTTTATTTTGTACACATAGGGTGGTGAGTGCCTGGAACATGCTGACGGGGAGGGTGGAGGCATATACAATAAGCGATAAGAAGCTTTTAGTTAGACACAGGATATGCAGGGAATGGAGGGATATGGATCACGTGCAGGCAGAGGAGAGTTGGTCTTGCCATCATGTACGGCACGGACATTGTGGATCATGTACGGCACGGACATTGTGGGCCAAAGGGCCTGTTCCTGTACCGTTGTAATCATTGTGTAATGTTAAAAATCCTAAAAGTTTGAGGGTCCACATTTTAACTTTTTTTGTGGTGTCTATAGTATAGACCAGCACGTACAGTCGCAAAAAAAACACCGTCTATTGGTTTAATTCAGTTTAGTTTAGAGATACAGGGTGGAAACAGGTCCTTTGGCCCACAGGGCCCACGTCGACCAGCGATCCCCGCACATTAACACCATCCTACACCCACCAGGGACAATTTTTACATTTACCAATCTAATTAACCTACAAACCTGTACGTCTTTGGAGTGTGGGAGGAAACCGAAGATCTCGGTGAAAGTATAATAGGCAGTGCGAAAAGAGAAAGGTCACATTGCGAAATATAGTGTTACAGTTACAGAGAAAGTACAGGTCAAACTAACGGAAGGATTCTAAACAGGGAGATTAGAAAATTGGGATTAAATCCAAAATTAATTACATTTTTAAGGCAGAAATAGATAGATTCTTGATTAGTATGGGTATCGGAGGTTATGGGCAGAAGGCAGGAGAATGGGGTTAGGAGGGAGAGCTAGATCAGCCATTATTGAATGGTGGAGTAGACTTGATGTGCTAATTCTGCTCCTGGCATTTATGACCTAATATAAGATGTTTAAGAAAGAACTGCAGATGCTGGAAAAATCAAAGGCAGACAGAAATACTGGAGAAACTCAGCGGGTGAGGCAGCATCTATGGAGCAAAGGAATAGGTGACGTTTCGGGTCGAGACTCTTCTTCCGACCCGAAACGTCACCTATTTCCTTCGCTCCATAGATGCTGCCTCACCCGCTGAGTTTCTCCAGCATTTTTGTCTATTTAATATAAGAGGAGTCTAATAGGTGGCGAAGAAGCTGGTCCTGAATCTGGTGGAATATGCTTTCAAGCTTTTGTGTCTTCTGACATGTGAGGAGAGAAGTGGGAATGACCAGAGTGCGGTAGTCCTTGCTTATGCTGACTGCTTTCCCAAGACGGTGTGGAGAATAAATGGAATGAATGGCGGGGAGTCTGGTGTGTGCGATGGACTGTGCTCCCTCCACAACTCTGCAATTGTGTGCAGCCTTGGGCAGAGCAGTTGTGAAACCAAGCTGTGACGCAATCCGGCAGAATGCATTCTATAGAACTTGCTGAATTTCCCCAGCCTCCTGAGGAAGTAGAGGCGTTGTTGTGTTTTTTTTTTGGCTGTAACTTCAATGCGGTTGGTCCAAAACAAATTATTGGTGACCTTCTTCTTATCGAGTCCACACACAAGCTGAGTTGGGACCACACCTGGAGTACTGTGTGCAGTTTTGGTCCCATAATTTGAGGAAGGACATTCTTGCTATAAAGGGAGTGCAGCGTAGGTTCACAAGGTTAATTTCCGGGATGGCGGGACGGTCCTATGCTGAGAGAATGGATCGGCTGCGCTTGTACACGCTGGAGTTTAGGATGAGAGGGGATCTTATTGAAACATATAAGATTATTAAGGGCTTGGACAAGCTAGAGGCAGGAAACATGTTCCCGATGTTGGGGGAGTCCAGAACCAGGGGCCACAGTTGAAGAATAAGGGGTAAGCCATTTAGAACGGAGACGAGGAATCACCTTCTCACCCAGAGAGTTGTGAGTCTGTGGAATTCTCTGCCTCGGAGGGCGGTGGAGGCCGGTTCTCTGGATACTTTCAAGAGAGAGCTAGATAGGGCTCTTAAGGATAGCGGAGTCAGGGGATATGGGGAGAAGGCAGGAACGGGGTACTGATTGGGGATGATCAGCCATGATCACATTGAATGGCGGTGCTGGCTCGAATTCTATTTAATGCATTTCTCGACATCTGCATACAATGGTGCATGTCTTGTTGCTTCTTTTGTGTGGTGGTGGAAAGATTGGTGGAAACAGGGCAGCGACGTGAACGCTCTTTCCTTGACCTCATGATATTCACACCAATGAAGCTGAATCTCTCAACCATTTCCACTTTAGCTGATTGGGGCATTTCCACTTGCTGATTGGGGCATGTACTCCACCACACTTTCCGAAGTCAATAACTAGCTCCTTTGCCGTGCTTAGCTTAGTTTAGTGACACAGTGCGGAAACAGGCCATTCGGCCCACCGAATCCAAACCGACCAGCGATCCCCGCACATCAACACTGACCTACACACACTAGGGACAATTTTACATCCATACCAAGTCAATTAACCTACAAACCTGTACATCTTTCGAATGTGGGGGGAAACCGAAGATTTTGGAGAAAAGTCACGGGGAGAACGTACAAACTCCGTACAGGCAGCACTCGTCAGGATCGAACCCCGGTCTCTGGCGCTGTAAGGCAGGAGCTCTACCGCTACGCCACCGTGCCACAGCTGACATTATGGAAGAGGTGATTGTCCTGGCACCATGGAACTAAACTCTTTATCTCCTTCCTGTACTTCGTCTCATCATTATTTGAGCCCTGGCCTGGAATAGTTGAGGTGAATATCACGGAAACCTGGGTATGATGTGTAGGAAGGAACTGCAGATGCTGGTTTGCACCGAAGATAGACACAAAATGCTGGAGTAACTCAGCGGAATGGGCAGCATCTCTGTAGAAAAGGAATGGGTGAAGTTTCGGGTCGAGACCCTTCGTCAGACTCCAGAGATGCTGTCTAACTCACTGAGTTACTATAGCATTCTGAGTGTTATCTGAAGCTGGATAACATGACAGTGTCGGGAACGGAAGGATCTATATTGTTGGGATGGGCTGAAGAGGAGTTTGAGGAAACTGCTGCTGGGCTTAAACACTATTGTGGACCAACTATGTTAAAGGCCTGCGCTGTAAGTATCATTCAACACCATGGTCATTTCCTCTGCAGCCATCCTGAAACTAAAGATTACAAAATTATGTAGCATTAAACAGCAGTGTAGACTTCCACAGTCTTTTTTTTAATCAAAAATATTTATTCAAACATTAAAATAGTATTTACAACACAATAAAACAAAACAGATACCACCACGATAGTACAAGACAAAACAGATATAGCAAGTAAACTACTATACAAGTATCTTCACTCCTTGTCCAGGATACACTCAACCCCCCCCGCGCTGCCCAGCGGTCTCGGAAATCCCCCAGGGAGCCCGTGGACAGCGCGTAGTCCCTCGCTAACACCACCCGGGCGCAGACGTAACCCGCAAGGGGCAGGCAGCCGGCTCGGGCTGAGGTTTAGAAGGATGAGAGGTGTTCTCATTGAAACATATAACTGAGTTGGATGATCAGCCATGATCATATTGAATGGCGGTGCAGGCTCGAAGGGCCGAATGACCTACTCCTGCACCTAATTTCTATGTTTCTATGTTTCTATATAAGATAATTAAGGGTTTGGACACGCTAGAAGCAGGAATCATGTTCCCGATGTTGGGGGAGTCCAGAAGTAGGGGCCACAGTTTAAGAATAAGGAGTAAGCCATTTAGAACGGAGACGAGGAAACCCCTTTTTCTCACAGAGAGTTGTGAGTCTGTGGAATTCTCTGCCTCAGAGGGCGGTGGAGGCAGGTTCTCTGGATGCTTTCAAGAGAGAGTTAGATAGTGCTCTCATAAATAGCGGAGTCAGGGGATATGGGGAGAAGGCAGGAATGGGGTACTGATTGGGGATGATCAGCCATGATCACATTGAATGGCGGTGCTGGCTCGAAGGGCCGAATGGCCTACTCCTGCACCTATTGTCTATTGTCACCTGGGCACGGACGTAACCCCGGAAAAGGGGCAGGGAGCCGGCTCGGGTAGAGCCCTCCACAGCCTGGCGCCTTGACTTGCGGATGGCCAGCTTGGCCAGGCCCAGGAGCAATCCAACCAGGATATCTTCAGCCCTACCCAAGAGTTTCTTGGAAGGAAACAACTAATATGTGACCTAATTGAGTTCGATAATACGAATGTAAAGTAAAGTGGTCAACTGTACAATATCTGCAAGGTTGGGACAATGGTGGGAAATTCAGAAGATTGAGGGGGGATCTTATAGAAACTTACAAAATTCTTAAGGGGTTGGACAGGCTAGATGCAGGAAGATTATTCCCGATGTTGGGGAAGTCCAGAACTAGGGGTCACAGTTTAAGGATAAGAGGGAAGTCTATTAGGACCGAGATGAGAAAATCATTTTTTTTACACAGAGTGTGGTGAATCTGTGGAATTCTCTGCCACAGAAGGTAGTTGAGGCCAGTTCATTGGCTATATTTAAGAGGGAGTTAGATGTGGCCCTTGTGGCTAAAGGGATCAGGGGGTATGGAAAGAAGGCAGGGATGGGATACTGAGTTGGATGATCAGCCATGATCATATCGAATGGCGGTGCAGGCTCGAAGGGCTGAATGGCCTACTCCTGCACCTATTTTCTATGTTTCTATTATGCTGCGCTGTAGAGATATTCATTTTCAAATCCAGATTTTTAATTTTTTTTAGAGATACAACACAGAAGCAGGTCCATCGGCCCATACCGGCCATCGATCACCTGATTACACTAGTTCTATGCTATCCCAGTAGATAATGGACAATAGGTGCAGGAGTAGGGCATTCAGCCCTTCAAGCCAGCACTGCCATTCAATGTGATCATGGCTGATCATCCCCAATGTGAAATCCCCCTTTATCATCCACTCCCTACACACCAGGGGGCAATTCACAGAGGGCTAATTAACCTACAAACCCGCATGTCTTTGGGATGAGGGAGGACAGTGGTGCACCTGGAGGAAACCCACGCGATCCTGGGGAGAAAGTGGAAACTCCGCACACATGGACAGGGTGGAACCCGAGTCTCTGGTGCTGTCAGGCCGTGGAATGGCCTACTCCTGCACCTAATTTCTATGTTTCTATGTTTCTCTGGTGCTGTCAGGCCGTGGCTCTGTCGGCTGAGCGCAGTGTTCAAGAACGGCACGGTGACGCAATGGCAGAGTTGCTGTCTTACAGCGCCAGAGACCCGGGTTTGATCCTGACCGTGGGTGCTGTCTGCCTGTTCTCCCCGTGACTGCGTGGATTTTCTCCGGGTGCTCCAATTTCCTCCCACATCCCAAGGACGTGCAGGTTTGTAGGTTAATTGGCTTTTGCATATTTTCATCAGCATGTTGGATGGAACTAGTGTGAACGAGTGATCGCTGGTCGGCGTGGACTCTGGGCCAAGGGCCAGTTTCCACACGGTTCCCCTAAACTAAACTAAATGTTGCTGCTTTAGCAATTCAGTGACCTGGACTAATGCAGGTTAATGGATTAGTCCAGTGATCTACTGCGGGAGGTAGACAAAAATGCTGGAGAAACTCAGCGGGTGAGGCAGCATCTATGGAGCAAAGGAATAGGTTACGTTTCGGGTGGAGACCCTTCTTCAGACTGATGTAGGAGGAGGGGGGGGGGGGGGTGGGGGGAGTGAAGGAATAGGAGACCCTTCTTCAGACTGGTGTGGAGGTGGGGGGGTGGAGTGAAGGAAAAGGAGACTTCTTCAGACTGATGTGGAATCAGTTCCCGCCCACCTCATCCCCTCATCATTCTGATGAAGGGTCTCGACCCGAAACGTCACCTATTCCTTCGCTCCACAGATGCTGCCTCACCCGCTGAGTTTCTCCAGCATTTTTTTCTACCTTCGATTTTCCAGCATCTGCAGTTCCTTCTTAAACATTTAATCTAATGCGGGTGGATATCAGTGGGTGGAAAGGAATGGTTGATGTTTCGGGTCAGGGCCCTGCATCAGTACGTGGGTCTGGATGGCGATCTATATTCATCAGTCCAAATTCCAGTAATTGCAGAAGATAAACCAAGTAAAATGATTTAAAGGATATCCGGTGCCCAGTAATAGATTGCGGTAAAAGAAAGCTAATTCAGCAAAGTCCATTAGGGAAGGAAGGCTGGAATATGACCTCTGCATATCTCAGGAGAGAGCTAGATAGGGCTCTTAAAAATAGCGGAGTCAGAAGATATGGAGAGAAGGCAGGAACAGGGTACTGATTGGGGATGATCAGCTATGATCATATTGAATGGCGGTGCTGGTTCGAAGGACCGAATGGCCTACTCCCGCACCTATTGTCTATTGTCTATAACAGCAACGTGGCTGAACCTCAATGACTTCTGAAAATATTCCAGCAATCCACTCAGTTCAATGATATTTAGTCTTCAAACAATAAATAGTCCAACTGTCGATCAGTGCCCACATCCTGTGAATAAGTGTGGACGTTGGGTTTTGCAATCTTAATTCATCGAGTTGTGCAGCCTCTGCATTCCCAGCGTGACGAGCCTCACTGGGGGTTTGAACCGTTGGTGTGCTGTGCAGTGAGCAACAGCTGAAAGTGGGGGTGGGGAAGGGGGGATCTCGGTGGCCTGAGCTCACTCCAGACAGCAGGGAATGTCTGCAATCGCAGCTTGACCCCCTCCCTCCCTCGGTCCCACCGGACGGGGCTGCTCCCACACCTGTTGGCGTCCAGCAACCCACTGTTGAGCTGAAACAGGTGCCCCTGCTTTCCACAAGGCATTCTGCCGACAAGCTCGTTCCGTTTGGCACCGGCCTCTTTGTGAATTCCTCAACGCCGGGACTAAAAACAAACCTTGCATTTCCAACACACGCCGTCGTTTCAAGCCCAAAATGTTTTATTGCCATACTTTTAATTGAGCAAGAGACAACGTGCTGAAGGAACTCAGCGGGACAGGCAGCATCTGTGGAGGGAAGGGACAGGGCGGCAGAGTGGCGCAGCGGGTAGAGCGGCTGCTTCACAGCGCCGGAGACCCAGGTTTGATCCTAACTATGGGTGCTGTCTGTCCAGAATGTATCCGTTCTCCCTGTGACCGCGTGGGGTTTCTCCGGTTTCTTCTCACGGGACAGTACAGGGGTTGTAGGTTAATTGTCCCTAGTGTGTAGGCTCAAACTAGTGTAGTTTAAGAAACAAAAGATTGTTAAGGGCTTGGACACACCAGAGGCAGGAAACATGTTCCCGATGTTGGGGGAGTCCAGAACCAGGGGCCACAGTTTAAGAATCTTCCCTTCTTTCGTGTGGCGTGTACAGCCTAAAGTTGATGGACAACTTGTTCTATTTGATCTTCCGTTTGTGCACGTCGAGTTGATTGCATTAGTCGAAACAGGGCGGACCACGTGAAGGTTGCAATCTTCCACCCCAGTTTAAGAATAAGGAGCAAACCGTTTAGAACGGAGACGAGGAAACACTTTTTCTCACAGAGAGTGGTAAGTGTGTGGAATTCTCTGCCTCGGTGAGGGCGGTGGAGGTAGGTTCTCTGGATGCTTTCAAGAGATAGATCGATAGATAGGGCTCTTAAAAATAGCGGAGTCAGGGGATATGGGGAGAAGGCAGGAACGGGGTACTGATTGGGGATGATCAGCCATGATCACATTGAATGGCGGTGCTGGCTCGAAGGGCCGAATGGTCTACTCCTGCACCTATTGTCTATTGCCTATTGTACGGGTGATCGCTGGTCGGCACTGACTTGGTGGGCCAAAGAAGCTGTATCTCTAAACTAAATGCTTTAGGTCGGGACACTTCTTCAGACTGATGGAGGGGAGGGGGAGGGAGGGGAGGAGAGTTAAGGGCCTGTCCCACTTGGGCGTCATTTGCGTGTCACGCAGATGGTGCGCAAAGATTGTGTACATCCCAAATTACTGGGGCGCCGCGCGCATCACTGCTTATGTCACCACGCACCATGCGCGCGGAATGCGTAAATAATATCGCGTAAATTACGCCAAAGTGGGACAGGCCCTTTAGAAAAGAGAGGTGAGGTGGGCCAATGCCTAACATGTGACAAGTCAAAGATAAACACAAACAGTGTGAGTAACTCAGCGGGTCAGACAGCATCACTGGACATGGATCTGTGGCTAATGAGGTGGGGGTGGGGATTACTTGCAGGCAGAGATTAGTTTGATTCGGGATCATGTTGGGCATTGGCATTGTGGGCCAATGCTGTGCTGTTCTATATCTGTGATAAAAGGGTGGGGGAGGGGGAATATAAAAAGCAGAACCACCTAATCCTTTGTAAATAAGGAAATGGTGTTCTGGCGTCAAGCCAAGCAACACTTGCAGTTGAACATGAGATCACTTAGTTTAGTTTAGACATACAGTGCGGAAACAGGCCCTACAGCTCACCGAGACCGCACCGACCAGTATCCCAGCACATTAACACTATCCAACACACACTGGCGACAATTTACATTTATATCAAGCCAATTAACCTACAAGCCTGTATGCCTTTGGAGTGTGGGAGGAAACTGTTAATCTCCGGAAAAAAACCCCACGTGGTCAAGGGGAGAACGTACAAACTCCGTACAGATGTTTCAGAAAGAACTGCAGATGCTGGAAAAATCGAAGGTGTACAAAATTGCTGGAGAAACTCAGCGGGTGAGGCAGAATCTATGGAGCGAAGGAATAGGTGACGTTTCGGGTCGAGACCCTTCTTCAGACTGAAGAAGGGTCTCAACCCGAAACAACACCAACTATGTACAGATAGTACCCGTAATCGGGATTGAACCCAGGTCTCTGGCGCTGCCAGGCAGCAACTCTGCCGCTGCGCCATTGGCGGAAAACCCGGGGGGGGAGACGTGTCCCCTCCATGTTTTCAGAGGTGGGGAACGGTCCCCCTCACGTTACAAGCTTTAAATATAATTCAGGGCGCACGGCTGAATCTTCCAATGCCTCGCGTGTGTGTGTGAGTGTGCGCATGCGCGCGCGGCCGCCACAAAATTGTGTCCCCCCTGACCCTTGGTCCCCTCCACGTTTTGAAAGCGGTTTCCGTCTCTTCCGCTGCGCCACCGTGCCGCCATGGGTGGGTGATGAGTTCAGACGGTGTGAGAAATCCCTGCTCTGCTTTTAAATACGCATCCACTTCCAGCAGATCTCTGGATCACTGTGAGTCCATGAAGCAGTTCCAGGAATGCCCTTGAATATGGAGGTGCAGTGCCCTCACTGTCCGAATCAGGTGTTTGTAAGCGGGACCAAAGCTGAGGCTTCAAATCCAGACTGCCAGAGACAAAACAGCAGCCACTGGAAGTCTGTGGCAGGCAAGAGACGTGCCCAGATTTCCCTACTCTGGGCAAGAGACTGTGCGTTTACGCGATCTATTCCACTCATGATTTTATACATCTTTTTAAGATCACCCCTCATCCTCCTGCGCTCTGAGGAATAAAGTCCTACCCTGCCCAACCTCTCCTTGTAGCCCAGACTCTTGAGTTCTGGCTGAGAATGGAGCGGCTGGGCTTGTACACTTTGGAGTTTAGAAGGATGAAAGGGGATCTTATTGAAACATATAAGATTATTAAGGGTTTGGACAGGCTAGAGGCAGGAAACATGTTCCCAATGTTGGGGGAGTCCAGAACCAGGGGCCACACAGTTTAAGAATGAGGAGTAAGCCATTTAGAACGGATCTGAGGAAACACTTTTTCTCACGGAGAGTTGTGAATCTGTGGAATTCTCCGCCTCAGAGGACAGAGGCCGGTTCTCTGGATACTTTCAAGAGAGAGCTAGATAGGGCTCTTAAAGATAACGGATCAGGGGATATGGGGAGAAGGCAGGAACGGGGTACTGATTGTGGATGATCAGCCATGATCACATTGAATGGCGGTGCTGGCCTGAAGGGCTGAATGGCCTACTCCTGCACCTATTGTCTATTGTCTGGTAATATCCTCAGAAATCAGGTTGAGCCAAAGGGCTTGTTTCCTTGCTACTTGACTATGCTCTGCCATGGGGGAAAAGTGTTTTGACTATCCTATCTATGCTTATAGTAACCTCATACACTTCTAAACTATATGTGTAAAAAAGAACTGCAGATGCTGGTTCAAATCGAAGGTAGACACAAAATGCTGGAGTAACTCAGCGGGTGAGGCAGCATCTCTGGAGAGAAGGAATGGGTGACGTTTCGGGTCGAAACCCTTCTCGACCCAAAACGTCGCCCATTCCTTCTCTCTAGAGATGGTGCCTCATCCGCTGAGTTACTCCAGCATTTTGTGTCTACCTTAAACTACTGTATAATTGTACTGTATCTGAGATGTTTATCTAAGATGTATCTAAGTGCTAGTAGCACTTGTACTAAGGTCAAAAGTGATAGGTGCAGAATTAGGCCGATCAGCCCATCAAGTCTACTCCACCATTCAATCATGACTGATCTATCTCTCTCTCCTAACCCCTTCTCCCCATAACCCCCGTCACCCGTACTAGTCAAGAATATATACCAATCTTTGATGTAAAAATTTCTATTGACGGCCTCCACAGCCGACTGTGACAAAGAGTTCCACAGATTCACCACCCTCTGATAAAATAAATTCCTCCTCATCTCCTTCCTAAAGGCAAGTCCTTTAATTCTGAGGCTGTGACCTCTGGTCCAAGACTTTCTCACTAGTGGAAACATCCTCTTTACATCCATTCTATCCAAGCCTTTCGCTATTCGGTAAGTTTCATTCTTCTAAACTCTACTGAGCCCAGGCTCAGTGCCGTCAAACACTCATCATAGGATAACCCACTCATTCCTGGGATCATTCTTATAAACCTCCTCTGGACCCTCTCCATAGCCAGCACATCCTTCCTCTGATATTGGGCCCAAATGTGCTCACAATACTAAACTGTATACAAAAATATATTTCGGAGACTCCAAACCGCTGGGAGTGTTCTTCCGTTCCGACGCCGTGGGTTTGATCATCCCTGCGGGGGGTGGGGGGCTGGGCATCGGGCCGCCGTAGTGGCGACTGCGGAGGGCTCGAGGCCCCGACCACGGGGAACAAAGAGGAAGGAAGAGGACTGAACTTTATTGCCTTCCCTCACAGCGGGAAACGCTGATTCCGCTGTGTGGGAATGTTCATGTTACATTCTATCGTATGTTGTGTTCATTTTATTCGTATGGCTGTATGGCGACCCAAATTGGTGCCCTGCGGACTGCGGTGCTTCTGGCTGCGGTGCGGCGGGAACTTTAAATCTTCGACTGCCGGCCTGCGGCCTACACCAACCTGAAGCCGCGGTCTCTGGTGGGGGAGGCACCGACTCAGGACCGTTACTCATCTGGACGCCCGCAGCGGCGGCTGCGGAGGGTTTAGGTCCCGACCACGGGGGGAAATGGAGGAGGACTGACCAATTTTTGTGCCTTCCACCACAGTGATGAATGCTGTGGTGGATGTTTGTGTACATTTGTATTGTGTTTTTGTGTGTTCTTTTTCATTGTACCGCTGCTGGCAAATTCATTTCACTTGCACTTTAAGTGCATTAAAACAAAAACTTTTAACAAACTAAAAATAACAAAAAGAAAGAAAAAACGAACAGGCTGCTGGCAAGGTTGCCATCTCCCCAGCGCCCCTGGTGGAAGAATGAATGAATAAGTTTATTGGCCAAGTATTCACATGCAAGGAATTTGCCTTGGTGCTCCGCCCGCAAGTGACAACATGACATACAGTGACAGTTTGGAATGACACATAAACATTAATCATTAATAATAAAACATTACATTAAATGTAAACATATTATTCTGTAAAACCCATAATAAATTAACAAAAAAGTTCTGTATTTATAAAAACAAGCAGACATATAGATAACGCTAGTGCAAAGTCAAAAATAATGTAGTAAAAAATAATGTTGTTCAGAGCCTGTATGGAGGTTGCAGCTGTAGGGAAGAAGCTGTTCCTGAACCTGGACGTTAGTTTTCAGGCTCCTGTACCTTCTTCCCGATGGCAGAGGTGAAATGAGAGCGTGGCCAGGATGGCGTGGGTCTCTGATGATGCTGGCTGCCTTTTGGAGGCAGTGACTCCTATAGACAATAGACAATAGGTGCAGGAGAAGGCCATTTGGCCCTTCGAGCCAGCACCGCCATTCAATGTGATCATGGCTGATCATCCCCAATCAGTACCCCGTTCCTGCCTTCTCCCCATATCCCCTGGCTCGGCTATCTAGCTCTCTCTTGAAAGAATCCAGAGAACCAGCCTCCATCGCCCTCTGAAGCAGAGAATTCCACAGACTCACAACCTATTGATCCCTTCGATGGTGGGGAGGTGAGAACCTGTGATAGAGCGGGCAGTGACTACCACTCTCTGTAATCATATAACCATATAACAATTACAGCATGGAAACAGGCCATCTCGGCTCTTCTAGTCCGTGCCGAACACGTATTCTCCCCTAGTCCCTGCACTCAGACCATAACCCTCCATTCCTTTCCCGTCCATATAACTATCCAATTTATTTTTAAATGATAAAATTGAACCTGCCTCCACCACCTTCACTGGAAGCTCATGCCACACAGCTACCACTCTCTGAGTAAAGAAGTTCCCTCTCTTGTTACCCCTAAACTTCTGTCCCTTAATTCTCAAGTCATGTCCTCTTGTTTGAATCTTCCCTACTCTCAGTGGGAAAAGCTTATCCACGTCAACTCTGTCTATCCCTCTCATCATTTTAAAAGACCTCTATCAAGTCCCCCCTTAACCTTCTGCACTCCAAAGAATAAAGACCTAACTTGTTCAACCTTTCTCTGTAACTTAGTTGCTGAAACCCAGGCAACATTCTAGTAAATCTCCTCTGTACTCTCTCTATTTTGTTGACATCCTTCCTATAATTAGGCGACCAAAATTGTACACCATACTCCAGAATTGGCCTCACAAAGCCTTGTACAATTTTAACATTACACCACAACTTCTATAGTCAACCTCGTTCGTTCCTGGACTTTCGAGTTGCCGAACCAGGCCGTGATGCCACCAGTCCGTCAGCTCTCTACTGTACACTTGTAGAAGTTCAAGAGAGAATTTGTTGACCTACTGAATCTGCTTAATCTTCTAAGGAAGTGAAGGTGTTTATGTTCTCTAGGAGATAGATCTCATCTGAAGATGAGCGAGATAGCGCAGTGGGATTCAGAGAACATAAGCGACCACAAGTGCCGGCTCACTGTCTCACACCACAGTGATGAAGACTTTGCACTGCCACTCTCACTAGCACAGCAAAAGCCTGAATCAACATCAAGCTATTTTAATGCTCTGAGTGCAACCGAGCAACGCATGTGGTTTCAATCTGCAAACACTCTCAACGTCCACAAAACTATTTCAAACGTCTGAAGCAAAGCCAGCCATTCGACAAGCCGGAACCACTGAATCCCCTTCGTTCCGCACATGACCGAGAAATGACAAATTATTGTTTGGTCATAAGTGATTGGGGCAGATTTAGGCCATTCAGCCCCATCAAAATCTACTCCGCCATTCAATCATGGCTGACCTATCTCTCCCTCCTAACCCCATTCTCCTGCCTTGTCCACATAACCTCTGACACCCGTACTCAAAAATCTATCGTATGTTCACCCATGGTCGGGGCCTTTGAACCCTCTGTAGTCGCTGCTATGGACGGCTCGATGTACAGGCCCTCTCGCCGGGATGATCGAAACTACGACGTCAGAACGGAACGGAACGGAACATACTCAGCGGCTTGAAGTTTCCGAATCTGCTGCTTCCTACTGGAGACTGTTTTAAAAATATCCACTGACTTGGCCTCCATAGCGTTCTGTGGCAATGAATTCCACAGATTCACCATCCTCTGAAAGTAAATTTCTCCCCATTTTCTTCTTAAAAAAACGTCTGTTTGGATCTCAGTTGGTTTGAAGGACCAGTTACTGAGCCGCATGACTCTGTTTCCAGATTTATTTAGTGAACTAGTTATTTAGTTAACTAAATTTAAACTTCCAGCTCTTATGGTGAGACTCTTTGCACATCTCTAGATCTCTGGTCCATGCATTATTTGCAAGGCAAGTAATTTTCCAACTTGCAACTAGGGCCCCACAGTGGTGCAATGGCTAGAGTTGCTGCCTCACAGCGCCAGAGACCTGGGCTCTATCCTGACCTCCAGTGCTGTCTGTGTAGAGTTTGCACGTTCTTCCTGTGACCGCGTGGGTTTCCTCCGGGTGCTTCGGTTTCCACCCACTTCCCAAAGATGTGTGGGTTTGCAGGTTAATCGGCCCTCTGTAAATTGCTCCTGGTGTGTAGGGAGTGGATGAGAAAATGGGATAGCATAGAACTAGTTGGAATGGGTGATCGATGGGCCAAAGGGCCAGCTTCCATGTTGTATTTCTAGAGCGGCTGGGCTTGTTTACTCTGGAGTTTGGAAGGATGAGAGGGGTTCATATAACTATATAACCATATAACAATTACAGCACGGAAACAGGCCATCTCGGCCCTTCTAGTCCGTGTCGAACACATACTCTCACCTAGTCCCATCTACCTGCACTGTTTCAATATGTTTCAATATCTTATTGAAACATATGAGATTATTAAGGATTTGGACAGGAAACATGTTCCCGATGTTGGGGGAGTCCAGAAGCAGGGGCCACAGTTTAAAAATAAGGGGAGAAGAGGAAACACTTTTTCTCTCAGAGAGTTGTGAGTCTGTGGAATTCTGTGCCTCAGAGGGTGGTGGAGGCCAGTTCTCTGGATGCTTTCAAGAGAGAGCTAGGTAGGGCTCTTGAAGATAGCGGAGTCAGGGGATATGGGGAGAAGGCAGGAACGGGGTGCTGATTGGGGATGATCAGCCATGATCACATTGAATGGTGGTGCTGTCTTGAAGGGCCGAATGGCCTACTCCTGCACCTATTGTCTATTGTCTATCAACTAAATTGTCCAATTTCCTGCTTCAGAAATACAGCAACTTCTTTCAGGAGCAGGAATCGCTCATAAAGTTTAACATACGCAAGATTTGAATTCTCCTTGCCTGATTAACTCTTATGATCTTTAAAGTCTCCTAGCATAGTCCGCACGCATTCCAAATACATGCTTCGTCAGTCACTTGTAAACCTGCTCAGTAAAGATGGTGGCCTCACATCTGGTACAATGTCTTTTCATAAGGTCATAAGTGATAGGAGTAGAATTGGGCGAGTCGGCTCATCAAATCTACTCCTCCATTCAATCATGCCTGATCAATTTCTCCCTCTTAACCCCATTCTCCTGCCTTCTCCCCATAACCCCTGACACCAGTGCTAATCAAGAATCTATCTATCTATCCCTGCCTTAAATATATCCATTGACTTGGCCTCCACAACTTTCTGTGGCAATGAATACCAAGATTCACCACCCTCTGACTAAATACATTTTTCCTCATCTTCCTACAGGAACGCCCTTCTATTCTGGGGCTATGACGTCTAGTCCTAGACTCTCCCACTAGCGAAAACATCCTCTCCGTATCCACTCTATCCAAGCCGTTCATTTTTCCGATATGTTTCCAGGAGGTTCCTCCCTCATCCTTCTAGACTCCGGCCTCATTTGTATATCATTTGGGTCACTTATGGTGGTCTGGTAGCTCTGTGGTAACATCGACTGTGAGCGTGCATCTTTTCTATTTCCAGCTATTTAAAATGTGAACATTTCCAGCTGTCTCAGGATTAGGAATCCCATGCGGATCATGTCAAATTTAAATTAGTGGTCCTGCTTTCAGCTGCCAAAGTCCGAAACCGTGGAATTCCCTCCCTAATCCTCACCACCACTCTCTTCTGCTTTAAAGGTTACCTCTATGACCAAGCCCCTGTCATGGATGAGAAAGTGGGATAACGGAGGTGGTGAATGGGTGATTGAGGGTCAGCGTGGGCTGGGTGCAAACCAGTCATTACAGCGAATGCAGCTCCGACGATCCGGGTTCGATCCTGACCACAGGTGCTGACCACGGTCTCGACCCAAAACATCATCTGTCCATTCATTTGCTGCCTGTCCCACCGAGTTCCTCCAGCACTGTCTTTTGCTTGAGATTTCAGCATTTGTCCTTTCATATATATTGAAACATATAAGATTATTAAGGGTTTGGACACGCTAGAGGCAGGAAACATGTTTCCGATGTTGGGGGAGTCCAGAACCAGGGGCCACAGTTTAAGAACAAGGAGTAAGCCATTTAGAACAGAGACGAGGAAACAATTTTTGTCACAGAGAGTTGTGGGTCTGTGGAATTCTCTGCCTCAGAGGGCGGTGGAGGCCGGTTCTCTGGATACTTTCAAGAGAAAGCTAGATAGGGCTCTTAAAGATAGCAGGGAATATGGGGAAAAGGCAGGAACGGGGTACTGATTGGGGATGATCAGCCATGATCACATTGAATGGCAGTGCAGGCTCGAAGGGCCGAATGGCCTACTACTGCACCTATGGTCTATTGACCTGCGTGGGTTTTCTCCGAGATCTTCGGTTTCCTCCCACACTCCAAAGACATACCGGTATGTAGGTTAATTGGCTTGGTGAATGTATAAATTGTCCGTAGTAGGTATAGGATCGTGTTAAGATCATGGGATCGCTGGTCGGCGAGGACCCGGTGGGCCGAAAGGGCCTGTTTACGCGCTGTATCTCTAAAACTAAACTATAAAATGAGTGCAATGAATTGGTCAGAACTTTATTCATCCCCGGAGGGAAATTGGTCTACCTACAGCCGTAACACAGGGAAACTTGAAATGCAAATTAAATTAAAAGTGAAAACAAAAAGAAGAAGACAAGCGACAAGCTGGCTGCCCTGTGCGCTGCACCTTCACAAGCCATACACAAGTACAGCACGTAGTGCAAAGAGAAAAAAAACAAAGTATAGAATATAGTGTTACAGCATTACAGTTGCAGAGAAAGTGCCGATTTAAAAAAAGTGCAAGAGCAGCAATGAAGTAGGTTGGGAGATCAGCTTGTGGGGGATTCATTCAGTAATCCGATAATAGCAGGGAAGAAGCTGTTCTTAAACCTGGTGGTGCGCGCTTTCAAGCTTTTGTACCTTTTGCCTGATGGGTGAGGGGAGAAAAGTTTAAAAAAAGTCAATTTTATTTGTCACATACACCCAAAGGTGCAGTGAAATGAATTTGCCAGCAAAAAGAACACACAATATACAATAAGATTTAACACAAACATCCACCACAGTATTCTTCATAGTGGTGGAAGGCAACAAAGTTCAGTCAGGCCTCCGCCTTGTTCACCCGTGAACCCTCCGTAGTCGCCGCTACGGACAGCCCTATGTATAGGCCCATCGGCACTTTCTTACTGGAGACCGCGGCTTCAGGATATTGTAGGCTGCGGGCCGGTGGTTGGAGCTCTTCTCCGGAGATCGGGACGGGACAAGTCTTAGATTATGTTGGCTGCTTTGCCAGGTTATCATGAAGTGTATAAGAAGGAACTGCTGATGCCGGAAAATTGAAGGTAGACAAAAGTGCTGGAGAAACTCAGAGGGTGCAGCAGCATCTATGGAGCGAAGGAAATAGGCAACGTTTTGGGCTGAAACCCTTCTTCAGACTGATGTAGGGTGGGGGGGGGGCGCAGGGAGAAGATAGGAGAAAGGAAGAGGAGGAGCCCGAGGGCTGAAGGAGAGCTGAGAAGGGGAGGCACAGATGGGGAGCCGTCAGAGAGGAGGTTGTAAAACTGACTTCGGAGGGAGGAGAACTTCTTCAAAGTAGGCATACCTTGAGGAGATTTCACAGTGGAGTAGATAAAATGTTTAAGAAGATGGGTCTGAAAAAAGGTCTCGACCCGAAACGTCGCCTATTCCTTCGCTCCACAGATGCTGCCTCACCCGCTGAGTTTCTCCAGCATTTTTGTCCACCTTTGATTTTCCCAGCATCTGCAGTTCTTTCTTTAACGTGAAGTGTCGATGGAGTCTGTAGTGGAGAGTCGTGTGTGTGTGTGTGTGTTTTTGTTTTTTTTTAGACTGGGCACCATACTCAACTCTCCGTTCCCAAACTAAACTGTCTTATATCGCAATAGGATGCTCTCTATGTTGCAAGTGTAGAAACTGGTAATACAAGTGTAGATACTGGTAGAATACATGCCACATGTCCTTAAGCTGCTGTGGAAGTTGGTGTGCTTTCTTTGCCATCGTTTCAATGTGGTTGATCCAGGACAAGTTATTGGTGAAATTGTAGAAATTGGTAGGTGTGAGTTGGTGTGACGATGATGGCATTTCATGAAATCTTAATTCTACATTTCGGTGAAAAAATGTTGCCTGTTGGAT
The DNA here is from genome assembly GCF_028641065.1 of Leucoraja erinaceus. Classification (NCBI taxonomy): domain Eukaryota; kingdom Metazoa; phylum Chordata; class Chondrichthyes; order Rajiformes; family Rajidae; genus Leucoraja; species Leucoraja erinaceus. The sequence continues at coordinate 283,796 of NW_026576718.1, read as the reverse complement.
CTCTCCCTTGGAGACTGGACGAATTTAAAATTGGTTAAAGCATTTCCTGGTCTTTCAGGCCTTTTGGCTGTAGGCTCGCACAAAGGAAGCAAATACAATCTGCGCTTTGAGAGCTGTCCACAGATCTGGCATTTTGATAATGAGGTCTAAACCCCTCGACAAGAGTTTATTTTAGATTTCTTCCTCATGAGTGTGAACCTGCTGCTTACTGGAGTATCTAGTGAAACAATAATTCCTTTTCAATTGCATTTGGCTCTCTGCATGTTTTGATTTTAAACAATGGGACATGTTATTTTTCAAGGGAGTTTCCTGCTGATATGTTTCTCAGTGCATTTCCCCTCCTGATCCTGTCCTGATTTGTTTTTGCTCTATGCACTGACTTAAGATAGTTATTTTTAAGAAAGAACTGCAGATGCTGGAAAAAACGAAGGTAGATGCAAATGCTGGAGAAACAGTGGGTGAGGCAGCATCTATGGACCCCCTCCCCCACACCAGTCTGATGAAGGGTTTCGACCTGAAACGTCACCTATTCCTTCGCTCCATAGATGCTGCCTCACCCGCTGAGTTTCTCCAGCATTTTTGTCTATGAAGATATAGTTATGTTCATGTTATAGGAGCAGAATTAAGCCATTCGGCCCAACAACTCTACTCTGCCATTCAATCATGGCTGATCTATCGTAGACAAAAATGCTGGATAAACTCAGCGTGTGAAGCGCATCTATGCAGCGAAGGAAATAGGCGACGTTTCGGGTCGAGATCGACCTGAAACGTCATCTATTCCTTCGCTCCATAGATGCTACCTCACCCGCTGAGTTTCTCCAGCATTTTTGTCTACCTTCGATTTTCCAGCATCTGCAGTTAAGCATGGGTGATCTATCTCTCCCTCTCAACCTCATTCTCTTCATAAGTTCATAAGTGATAGGAGCAAAATTATGCCATTCATCCCTTCAGGTCTACTTCGTCATTCAATCATGGCTGATCAATCTTTCCCTTTCAACCCCATTCTCCTGCCTTCTCCCCATAACCCCTGACACCCATTCCAATGTATTAGGCAAGTCTTGGTGTGTGAACGCATTGGTTGAGTTACTGGAAGAGTATATCAGAGGCCTGGCAGAATAATTTGGACACTACAACTACTAATTCGCCATTGCAATTAGAATCACACTGCAAAGAAACAGGCCCTTCAGGCCATTATGTCCACGCTGATCCATCTAAGCTAGTCCCACCGGCCTCCGTCTGGCCCATATCCCTCTAAACCTTCCCTATCCATGTTACCTATCCAAATGCCTTTTAAATGTTGTTGTGGTATAGTCTTCACACAAGATTAGAAGTTGTTGAGCCAGAGCTGAACACACTTCTCGGCATCTGCATACAATGGTGTCTGTCTTGTCGCCTCTTGTGCGTGGTGGTGGAAACAAGGCTGCGATGTCAACACTCTTTCCTTCACCCCGTTATGGTATAATAAAAGAGTGTCATTTCCCCTCGTGAGGTCCTGTGTGAGATAAAAGCCCTCATGTAAGATGTAAAGCCCTCATCCTCCTAATATAACTTTGGGGTCACGATGGCTTATTCCTTGTCCTGGCCTTCTGTTTCTTGGGTTAAGGGCACATATTCCTCCCACCATCTCCCACTCCCTCGTCACCCACGTCCTTTCCCATATTCCCCCATTGATCCCTCCTCTTTCTCCTCCTCCTTGCCCCCTTCCACATATCCATCCATCTGATCTTTACATTTCACTCCTACTCTTCTCTCCTTATCTCACACCCTTCTGTCTCTTCTTTTTACCTCCAGCCTTAAACTCTTACTCCATCCATCCGCCAACCCCCCCCCTCCTGTAACCACCTATCATTATGAACATTGAATTCTCCCAAGTTTGTTAGCCCTTGCTGTCTCTTCCCCTTCCTCAGCCCTCGGGCTGTCTCCTCCCATCCCTCAGCCCTCGGGCTCCTCCTCCTCCTCCTCCTTTTTCCTTTCTTCCCGCCACCCCCCATCAGTCTGAAGAAGGGTTTCGGCCCAAAGCGTTGCCAATTTCCTTTGCTCCATAGATGCTGCTGCACCCACTGAGTTTCTCCAGCATTTTTGTGTACTTTCCACCTTTCACTCACCTGGCTTTATTCCACCCCACCTCTCTTTTCCAGCTTTCTCCGCTCTACAATCAGCCTGATGACGGGCCCCGACCCGAAACATTGTCTGTCCATTCCCCCCACGGATGCTGCCTGACCCGCTGAGTTTCTTTGGCCCTTTTTCTTTTGCTCAGGATTCTAGCATCCGCTGTTCTTTGTGTCTGGAGAATATGTTTGATTTGTGGAGTGCAAATATTAATTGTCTCTCTTGTAGTTGCAAAACCGAGAGAGCCTCGCTGCCAATAGCAGCGTTGCACCAAGGCTCGCAGCTTTGCATCATATTTTGTATTTTCTCTTCAAGGCTTGGGTCGGAGCTATAAACGACGCCGTTCTGCGTGGGAGAATTTACATCAAAATTTGCATTCCCTGTGACCAGGAGATCATTTTTATAACTGTTTTGAATATAAAAAGAAAATATTTGCTTTTGTACTTTTTTGAGAAGTTGGCAACTTTCCACAATGTTCCTCCCAATCTCACTGCCCTGAAGTGAATTGATGTGTTGAATTCATCACCATTTTGTGAAGCAAAAGTTAGTTAGTTAGTTTTAGTTTATTGTCACGTGTACCGAGGTACAGTGAAAAGCTTTTGTTGCGGGCTAACCAGTCAGCGGAAAGACAATACAGGATTACAATCAATCCATTTACAATGTATAGATACATGATATGGGAATGTAGACAAAAGTGCTGGAGAAACTCAGCGGGTGCAGCAGCATCTATAGAGCGAAGGAAATAGGCAGCATTTCAGGGCAAAACCCTTCTTCAGACTGATGGGGGGGGGGTGGGGGGGGGGGGGGGGGGGAATGGGCGGGGAGAAGAAAGGAGAAAGGAAGAGGAGGAGCCCGAGGGCTGAGGGAGAGCTGAGAACGGGAGGAGACAGCAAGGGCTACCGGAAATTGGACGTCAATGTTTATGCCGCTAGGGTGCAAACTGCCCAAGTATTAATTGGTATTAATTAATTAATTATTTGAGCATATGAGGTGCTGTTCCTCCAATTTCCGGTGGTGCTCACTCTGGCCATGGAGGTGGCCTAGGACAGAAAGGTCGGATTCGGAATGTGAGGGGGAGTTGAAGTGCTGAGCCACCTGGAGATCAGGTTGGTTAATGCGGACCGAGCGGAGGTGTTCGGCGAAACGATCGCCAAGCCTACGCTTGGTCTCACCGATGTAGGGAATGCAGTCTCACTGATGATAGGGAATAACGTTTTGATGGGGTCCAATGGGGAGTGGCTGTTGATCTGTAATCCAATGGGCATTCTTAACAGTCTTTAGCCAACGACCAGTGCCCACCAATATTTAACACAGTGAGCCATGTCCACAAAATTTTAACCCATTGGGAAGCTCCCACCAAAATTTAACCCAAAGAGCCATGTCCATCAATCTTTAACCCATGTCCATCAATCTTTAACCCTTGTCCATCAATCTTTAACCCTTGTCCATCAATCTTTAACCCTTGTCCATCAATCTTTAACCCATGTCCATCAATCTTTAACCCATGTCCATCAATCTTTAACCCATGTTCATCAATCTTTAACCCTTGTCCATCAATCTTTAACCCATGTTCATCAATCTTTAACCCATGTCCATCAATCTTTAACCCATGTCCATCAATCTTTAACCCTTGTCCATCAATCTTTAACCCTTGTCCATCAATCTTTAACCCATGTTCATCAATTTTAACCCATGGTAGACAAAAGTGCTGGGGAAACTCAGCGGGTGCAGCAGCATCTATGGAGCGAAGGAAATAGGCAACGTTTCGGGCCGAAACCCTTCCATCAGTCTGAAGAAGGGTTTCGGCCCGAAACGTTGCCTATTCCTTCGCTCCATAGATGCTGCTGCACCCGCTGAGTTTCTCAAGTACTTTTGTCTACCTTCGATTTTCCAGCATCTGCAGTTCCTTCTTAAAATCTTTAACCTTTGTCTATCAATCTTCAACCCATGAGCCACGTTCATCAATCTTTAACCCATGAGCCATGTCTATCAATCTTTAGCCCAATGAAAGAGCTCTCCGATCTTTATCCCAATGAGAAGGGTCCGCCAATCTTTAACCAAATGAGCGGTGATCTCGTGTATAGAATTATGAGGGGAATAAATGGGGTGAATGCACAGAGTGTTTTACCCAGAGTGGGGGAAATCATGATCCAGAGGACAGGTTTGAAGTGAGAGGGGAAAGCTTCAATAGGAACCCGAGGGGCAACCTTTTCATAGAGTGTGGTGAGTATATGGACCAAGCTGCCAGTGCAAGAAGTTGAGGCAGGCACTATAGGAACAAATGGACAATAAGTGCAGGAGTAGGCCATTCGGCCCTTCCAGCCAGCACCGCCATTCAAAGTGATCATGGCTGATCATCCATAATCAGTACCCTGTTCCTGCCTTCTCCCCATATCCCCTGACTCCGCTATTTTTAAGAGCCCTCTCTAGCTCTCTCTTGAAAGTATTCAGAGAACCGGCCTCCACCGCCCTCTGAGGCAGACAATTCCACAGACTCACAACTCTCTGTGTGAAAAAGTGTTTCCTCAGATCCGTTCTAAAATGGCTTACTCCTTATTCTTAAACTGTGGCCCCTGGTTCTGGACTCCCCCAACATTGGGAACATGTTTCCTGCCTCTAGTGTGTCCAAACCCTTAATAATCTTATATGTTTCAATAAGATACCCTCTCATCCTTCTAAATTCCAGAGTGTACAAGCCTAGGCGCTCCATTCTATCAGCATATGACAGTCCCGCCATCCCGGGAATTAACCTTGTAAACCTACGCTGGACTCCCTCAATAGCAAGAACGTCCTTCCTCAAATTTGGAGACCAAAACTGCACACAATACTCCAGGCATGGTCTCACTAGGAACCTGTATAACTGCAGAAGGCCCTCTTTGCTCCTATACTCAACTCCTCTTGTTATGAAGGCCAACAAGCCATTAGCTTTCTTCACTGCCTGCTGTACCTGCGTGCTTACTTTCATTGACTGATGAACAAGACAATTAAGTGTCATTTAAAAGACATTTGGACTGGTAGACGGATAAGAAAGGTTTAGAATGATATCAACCAAACGTGGGCAGATGGGAGTAGCACAGGTGGGGCATTGTGGGCAAATTGGGCTGAAGGGCCTGTTTCTGTGTTGTATGACTCTATAGAACCTGAAAAATTGAAAAGGAGAAATTGGATTTAAATCTCTGGGTTAGTTTGTGTCGACTGGAGAATGGCAGATATATCCCCACTGTTTTACAATGTGAGGGAGCAGGGAAACTGGGGAATCTGAAGAAGGGGCCCGACATGAAACGTCGCCCCCTGTCCATTCCCTTTCACAAGCACCTTGTTTTTCACACTGTTTTCTGCACTCTGTTTATTTTCTCTTTTGCACCTCTTGTGTATGGTATGCTTGTACAGGTGCACAACCTTTTATCCGAAAGCCTTGGGACCAGACACTTGTCGGATTTCGGACATTTTCGGATTTCAGAATGGAAGATTTTTAGCGTAGATTAGGTAGGTAGCGCGGGCGGCTTGAAAAGTCTGGAGCAGCTGCCTCCTCCCCGGAGACCGGTAGAATCATTGCATAAAATGTTAGCAGTTAGTTTGGAGATTTTATGTGGTGGTGGTGGTGTGAAGAAGGATCTCGAACCAAAACAGTCCCCTACGTTCTGGTAGGCGACTCCCCCAACCTCGCGGAGCTGCTGCCGGACCGGGTTAACCCGGTTGTGGCTCCGACATCTTCAACTATTCCCCCTACGAGTGCTTTGAATCCAGCGCGGCCTTAGGAGCAACATTTCTATAATGTAGTGTGCAGCCAGGTAGCTCCGCTTAGGATCTTTTCGCAGCGCAAAACACCAGAAGTTAGTTAGCAATGCCTTAACGGGTTTAATCAAAATCGGACGGGCAGGCTTCTTCCAACAAGCGTCGCTGGAAAAGGCTGGGGGCTCCGTTTTTAAAACGGCGCCGGTTGGATTCACCCTATAAGGTGAAAGGACAATTCGCTGAGTTTCTCCAGCATTTTTATATACCTTATATTCTGCGCTCTGCATCTTCCTATTGTACTTGAGTTTGACTTGATTGTGTCCAAGAATAGTATTATCTGATCTGTTTTTATAGCATGCAGAACAAAGCGTTTTACTGTACCTCAGTACACATGACAACAATAAACCTAAACCTAATGTCATAGGGTGAATTCACTTAAGGGTCTGGATCCAAAACGTCACTTATCCATGTTCTCCAAATATGCTGCCTGCCCCGCTGAGTTAATTTAGTCACAGAGAGAGAGAATGCACAGAACCAGGCCGTTCAGCCCACCAAGTCCATGATCATAGATCAGAAGTGATAGGAGCAGAATTAGGCATTCGGTCCACCAGGTCTAAACCCCATTCCATCATGGCTGATCTATCTGCTGCCCTTTTCTACACTAAACAGAATTTTCTTTCTGGCCTGTACACGTCACCCTATCCATAATTCTCCACAGAGGCTTCCTGACCTGAAGAGTTACTCCAGAACTCTCGAACCAAAACGTCACCTATCCATTTTCTCCACAGATGCTGCCTGACCGTTAACCCTGAGTTATCTTCCAGCCTACGAGTGTTTTGAATTTAGGAGCAACATTTCTATAATTAGTGTGAAGCCAGGTAGTGGTTAGGATATTTACAAAACACCAGAAGTTAGTTATGATAACATTTAATCAAATCTACGGGCAGGCACCAACAAAGAAAAGGCGTTTTAAAAACTGCCTTATTCACTATAAGGTGAAAGGACAATTCGTTGAGTTTCTCCAGCATTTTTATATACCTTATATTCTGCGCTCTGTATCTTCCTATTGTACCAGTTTGACTGATTGTGTCCCAAGAAGTATTATCTGATCTGTCTGTTTGATAGCTCCACAGATGTTTTACTGACCCTCAGAGTTACTCCAGCACTCTGTGTCCTTGTGTGCTAATGTCCCAAGCCGTCTGGCTGGTTTAGGTCTCTAACCCAAAGATCTTATAGCAGAGCTCTGCTATAGGATCTTTGCTCTAACCCACACAATGTGACTGCCTGCTAATGCCCAGCGTGCTTGCCCCTGCAGGTCACATGCTGAAAACAATGGAAAAGTGTCTCCTATCTTCTCATCAATGATCTGCCTCAGCATGAATGTTATGTCCCCTGATCCTCAGCCCTTGTGAAACGGGAGCTGCCATGTGGTCCACAGATTGCAGACCCACTGAGTTACTCCAGCACTAGAGGCCAGTGTGCCTCTGCCACTCCTCTGGCTGGTTTAAGTCTCTTAAGAGGGGAACTGCAGAGCTGCTATAGTATCGAAGGTTCTAACCCACACATGTGAAGTCTGAATGCCCAGCGGCTTTTTCAGGTCCCTGAAAACGTTGAAAAGTGTTCCTATCTTCTCACCATGATCTGCTCAGCTGAATGTTATGTCCCCCGATCCTGACCTTGTGTCGGGAGCTCCACTGGTCACAGTTTTTCTGTGATAACCCTCCTACGTTAGTGATGGTTTCACTGGCAGACAATCTGCAGATTGTCACCTTGTCGTGGTGGAGAAGCTCGTGTGGTCCTGAGATCCTGAGAGCGATGCCGTCTGGAGCTATGCTCCTGGTAGGGCCACCCATGGCGGTAAGGTCGAGGGGGAGGTCTCTGACAAAGAGCCAATCCAACCAAGACCTCAACGGTGGAACAGGTGGAGGACGATGGCTGACCTTAGTGGAGCTAACGTCACAACGGCTGGGATGGCGGATGAAGGCTGCAGCAGAAAAGGGTCTCCGGTCGTCTTGGACTCCATGCCACTGGATCCTGACCCAGATCTGTCAAGGACCGTGGGGTGGCTGCCTGTGCACCAGTCTCCCCACGTTAAACAAATTCACGCACAGGCGTCCTCCCTATGGAGAGGAGAGGATGTTTCGAGTGACCACCAATGATGAGGTCCGCCCATCGACAGTGTCAGTAATGCCCTGCAGCAACGGATTCTCCAAGTACCTGTGGGTGGCAATTCCATGCAGCCAAAGCACCATTGCATGTTCGGCACTCAGTAATGTGTTTAAGGTGATTGCTTGGCAGATAGGTGTAGTACATGACAAAGCCTAGAGGTATTGTTTAACTCCACCCATCTGGCATTCACCCCCCCCCCCCCCCCCCCCCCCCCCCCCCCCCCCCCCCCCCTTCACCTGCATCCACCCATCACTCACCAGGCTTTGTCTCACACCCAACCCTTTTCCTGTAGTTTAAGGGCATCACGGTTGCTGCCAGAGACTCGGGCTCGATCCTGACTACGGGTGCTGCCTATTCGGAGTTTGAACGTTCTCCCCGTGACTGTGTGGGTTTTCTCTGGGTGCTCTGGTTACCTCCCACACTACAAAAACGTGCAGGTTTGTAGGTTAATTTGGCTTTGTTAAAAATTGTAAATTGTTCCCAGTGTGCAGGATAGTGCTAGTATACGGGGATCGCTGATCGGCACAGACTCGGTGGGCTGAAGGGCCTGTTGCTGCGCTGCATCTCCAAATTAAACTTAACTAAACTAAACTAAACTAAACTAAGCAGTTGAAAGGCGACCAAATGGTGTCAGATAAGGAGAGAGTGAAATTAAAAGTTGCAAGGCGATAGGAGGGAGGCAAAAGTCATGGAGGCTTAGAGTGATACAGTGTGGTAACAGGCCCTTCGGCCCAACTTGCCCACACTGGCCAACATGTCCCAGCTGCACTAGTCTCACCTGCTGCGCTATGTCCATATCCCTCCAAACCTGTCCTATCCATGTACCTGTCTAACTGTTTCTTAACGTTGGGATAGTCCCTGCCTCGACAACTATCTACCTCATTGGTGACCCTCTGGCAGTTTGTTCCATACTCCCACCACCCTTTGTGTGAAAAAGTTACCCCTCAGATTCCTATTCAATCTTTTCCCTTCACCTTGAACCCATGTCCTCTGGTCCTCGATTCCCCTACTCTGGGGAAGAGACTCTGTGCATCTACCCAATCTGTTCCTCTCATGATTTTATACACCGCTATAAGGTCACCCCTTATCCTCCTGCGCTCCATGGAATAGAGGCCCAGCCTACTCAACCTCTCCCTGTAGCTCGCACCCTCGAGTCCTGGCAACATCTACGTAAAGGTAGAGGTGGGGAATAAAAATGAAATGGGAGACTCAGGGATGGGAGATGAGTGTACAGAGGAGCAGGGTGACTGGGTATGGGGTGGGAGATGGTGGGAGGGGGGGATATATGTGCACTGGAGTGGATGGGGGGCAGAAGAAAGTGAGGAGGGGTACAGGAATATTACTTGAAATTGGAGAAGGCAATGTTCATCCCATTGGGCTGGCAACTCTATCTTCCCCTTTGCTCCACATATTGCAGGCAACTGAACCATCCTACCACAACTGGAGAGCAGTCCAGAACTACTATCTACCTCATTGGTGACCCTCGGACTATCTTTAATAGACAAAAATTCTGGAAGAACTTAGAGGGTGAGGCAGCATCTATGGAGAGAAGAAATAGGAGGTTTCGGGTCAAGACCCTTCTTCAGACTCTTCTTCTGAAGAAGGGTCTCGACCCGAAACGTCACCTATTTGCTTCGCTCCATAGATACTGCCCCACCCTCTGATTTCCTCCAGCATTTTTGTCTACTAAAGATACTATAAATTGGTGACATTTCAGGTCGAGACCCTTCTTCAGACTCTTCTTCTGAAGAAGGGTCCCGACCCGAAACTTCGCCTATTTCTTCGCTCCATAGATTCTGCCTCACCCGCTGAGTTTCTCCAGCATTTTTGTCTACCTTCGATTTTTCCAGCATCTGCAGTTCTTTCTTAAACACTCAGACTATCTTTGACCTGACTTTACTTGCTTTGTCTTGTACTAAATGTTATTCCCCTTATTATCAATGTATCATCTCTGGATGCTTTCAAGAGAGAGCTAGATAGGGCTCTTAAAAATAGCGGAGTCAGGGGATATGGGGAGAAGGCAGGAACGGGGTTGGGGAATGTTGTATTGTATATCTTTATTGTCATTTCCTGAGTATTCACACACCCAGAGGAAACAAAAAAACGTTGCTCAACCAGTGTCCATTCAGTGTACATTAAAAATAAATAGAAATAAAAATACATATATCATGAACAAATTTAACACTCTACTAAACATTCAACAGGCGTTCCGATCAGCAGCGGCACAACAGTGGCTCTGCTGCAGTGTGTCCAGGTTGGTGCGCGATACTTTGGCAGGGGGCAAAGTCCGTTTAGCAGTCTTATAGCCTGCAGGAAGAAGCTGAGGAGCATCCTGCTGGTTTTGCAGCTAATGCTCCTGTACCTCTTCCCAGATGGCAGGATGGAGAATATGTGATGCAATGGGTGGTAGGGGTCTTTGATGATGGAGATGGCTCTGCTGATACATCTCTTCCTGTATAAGCCATGATCACATTGAATGGCGGTGCTGGCTCGAAGGGCCGAATGGCCTACTCCTGCACCTATAGTCTATTGTCTATTATCTGTACACTGTGGACGACTCTATTGTAATCATGTATTGTCTCTCCGCTGACTGGACACGCAACAAGAGCTTTTCACTGTACCTCGGTACACATGACAATAAACTGAACTAAAACTAAGCTACCCAAACGTCTATGTTTGTACATCTCTCCCTTTATTGTCACCATGGATCGGTGACTAGTGCGTGCACCTTGAAACTGTTATTGAATAAGCGCCGTCATAATTGATAACCACCCAGTTCCCAGCAACCGGTGAGGTACAATTACCTGGGATAGGATTGATTAATCTTTGGTCAGAGGCTGCACAATGGGCTTATCTTACCGTGCACTCAAAATACTCTGCTTATGGGCCCAGACAGATATGTGAACCAGGAAGCTCTGATATTCTTGTTTATCTTCAACTTCTCTCTTGTCCTGCATTAACTGCACTTTTTACCGCCTCTCGTCTTTCACGTTGAGATTTGTTCAGGGTTGATTAAATATTTGAATGCCCGAGTGTTTGGTGTGTTTTCTAATTAAGTGCGGTGACACTGTCTCGTCTCCTGGTGATGAGTGTGCTTTGTTAGCCAGTGCTCTGACCTTTTGGACTTGCCTTCTTATTGCCCTGTGTACCGAGATACAGCGAGAAGCTTTTGCCCGCATGCTACCCAATTAAATAACATAATGCTATCGTCGTTATGGCTATCCCTCGAAGTCGAGGATGATGGTCTGCGTTCTGTTGTTTTTATGGACTCTCAGGTGGCTTATGAGTCCAATCCTGGCTTTGAAAGTTCCTCGGCATTCAGGACAGGTAATTCCAGATGGCAGATCAGGCTTTGGTTGTTGCTGCCTCTCTTTCCGTTTTCTTCTCTTTTCTTCTAATTCTGCGCACCTCAATAGACAATAGACAATAGGTGCAGGAGTAGGCCATTCGGCCCTTCGAACCAGCACCGCCATTCAAGTCAAGTCAAGTTTACTCGTCACATACACATACGAGATGGGCAGTGAAATGAAAAGTGGCAATGCTCGCGGACTTTGTGCAAAAAGACAAACAAACAAACAACCAAACAAACTACAAACAGAATGGAACAGAATCGCATATTCTTTTACATATTAAATATTGTGGGCGGAAGGAAAAAGGTTGTAGAGTGGTACAGAAAAAGCTAGTCCCTGGTGAGATAGGAGTTTACAGTCCTAATGGCCTCTGGGAAGAAACTCCTTCTCAACCTCTCCGTTCTCACAGCATGGCAACGGAGGCGTTTGCCTGACCGTAGCATTCAATGTGATCATGGCTGATCATCCCCAATCAGTACCCCGTTCCTGCCTTCTCCCCATATCCGCTGACTCCGCTATCTTTAAGAGCCCTATCTAGCTCTCTCTTGAAAGCATCCAGAGAACCTGCCTCCACCGCCCATCTCTTGGCTTTGAAAGTCACTGTTCCTTCTTGGATGATGGTTCGCCAGAGTTTCCTGTCCTTGGCATTGGTTTCCCAATTGTCGATGTGGATTTCACATTTCTTCATGCTGGCTTTTAAGGCGTCTTTGAATCTCTTCTTTGGTCCGCCTCTTTTCCGTTTGCCTTCTTTCAGCTGGGAGTAGAAGGTTTGCTTTGGCAAACGCTCGTCTTCCATCCGACCGACCCATCTTGGTTCTTTATGACGAAGTCTTCGATGCTAGATGTTTTCGCTTCTTTCAGCACGCTGACGTTGGTTCTTCTGTCTTCCCAACTGATATTTAAGCTGCTTCGAAGAATAATGCTATAGTACATGAGTATAATGCAGTCAAGTCATAACATCATAAGATATAGGAGCACAATTAGGCCAATTGGCCCATCGAGTCTGCTCTGCCATTCAATCATGGCTATTCTATTTTTCCCTCTCAACCCATTACTCCTGCCTTTTTCCCCATAACTTCTGACATCCGTACTAACCTAGAATCTCCATTTGTAATATATTTGTCGCTGGCAATTAATTTCACAGATTCACCGTAGGCCCCCTTCGGTCAGGGCTGACCATGGGTGTCTCCAGGGTGCTATTCCCTATATGGAGGATGCCTGTGCATGACTTTGTTTAACGTGGGGAGACTGGTGCAAACAGACAGCCACCCCACGGTCCTTGACAGATCTGGGTCAGGATCCAGTGGCATGGAGTCCAAGACGACCGGGGACCCTTTTCTGCTGCAGCCTTCACCCGCCTTCCCAGCCGTTGTGACGCTCCACTAAGGTCAGCCATCGTCCTCCGCCTGTTCCACCGTCTTGGTTGGATTGCTCTTTGTCAGAGACCTCCCCCTCGACCTTACCGCCATGGGTGGCCCTATCAGGAGCATAGCTCCAGACGGCATCGCTCTCAGGATCTCAGGACCACACGAGCTTCTCCACCACGACAAGGTGACAATCCACGGATTCACCACCCTCTGGTTAAAAAGAATAAACTTCATCTACATTTTAAAGGCACGTCCTTTTTTTCTGGAGCTTTGCCCTCTGATCCTAGAATCTCCCACTACTGGAAATATCCTTTCCACATGCACGCTATCCAGACCTTTCATTAATTGGCAGGTTTAAATGAGATACCCCCTCATCCTTCTAAACTCCTGTGAGTACAGGCCCACAGCAGTCAAACGCTCTTCGTTCATTAACCCAAACTGTTCTATACACAATATGTAGGAAGGAACTGCAGATGCTGGTTTATATCGAAGATAGACACAAAGTGCTGGAGTAACTCAGCGGGACAGGCAGCATTTCTGGAGAGAATGAATGGGTGACGTTTTGGGTCGAGACGCTTCTTCAGACCTGAAGAAGAGTCTCGACCTGCAACATCATCCTTTCTGTTCTATACACAAATGCAAGACATAGCACAAAGATACAAATCGCAAGTGTAGATGTGCAGCATGTAGCATTACAGTATCAGAAAGAAAGTCCAATTTCCGTGATGAGGCAAGTTGGAAGATCGGGTCCGTACTTGAGCTTCTGGGCGGACCGTTCAGTACACTAGTGATAACAGTGGAGAAGAAGCTCTTCTGGAGTCTGGTGGTAAATGCTTTCAAGCTTTTGTCTCTTCTACCCGATGTGGGCGAGGAGCAGAGGGAATGGCCAGGGTGTAATGATTGAGCTTGGCCTAAGGGGATATGCAATTTCATGTTTTAATAAAGGCCGATGTACCTCTTGTCTTTTCTCATCGCTTGCTGTACCTGTGGAATTCTCTGCCTCAGAGGGCGATGGAGGCCGGTTCTCTGGACACTTTCAAGGGAGAGCTAGATAGGGCTCTTAAAGATAGCAGAGAGGATATGAGGAGAAGGCAGGAACGGGGTACTGATTGTGGATGATCAGCCATGATCACATTGAATGGCAGTGTTGGCTCGAAGGGCCGAATGGCACCTATTGTCTATTGTACCTGCATGTTTACCTACTGTGAGTTGACACTGTGTGTTATTGGGCGGGGTGCGGAGGGGGCTAGATCGGGTACGTTTAAAGGAAAAGTTGAGAAGGATGTGGACCAAATGCGGGCAGGTGGGACTATCATAGATGGGGCATCTAGATTGTATGGGCGATTTGGGCCAAAGGGCCTATTTCCATGCTGTACGATTCTGTGACTCATATTCACAAACCAGGACACTGAGCACTATCTGATCACCAGCACCTTTGAATCTCTCATAAGTGATAGGAGCATGATTAGGCCAATCGGCCCATCGAGTCTACTCCGCCATTCAATCATGGCTGATCTACCTTTCCCTCTCAACCCCATTCTTCTGCCTTCGCCCCATAACCCCTGACACCTGTACTGATCAAGAATCTATGTATCGCTGCCTTAGAAATATATACTGACTTGGCCTCCATAGCCTTCTGTGGCAAGGAATTCCACAGATTCACCACCCTCTGACAAAAGAAATTCCTCCCTTCTAAATTCCTCATCTCCTTTCTAAAGGAACGTCCTTTTAATCCAATGGTACGGCCTCTGGTCCTAAACTATCCCACTAGTGGAAACATCCTCTCCACATCCACTCTATCCAGGACTTACACTATTCGGTAAATTTCAATGTGGTTCCTCCTTCATCCTTCTAAACTCCAGCGAGTGCAGGCCCAGTTTCGTCAAACACTCATCATGTGTTAACTAACCCAATGATCCATGAGATCATTATTTCCCACTGTTTAAAAAAACTTATTTGCCTTCTGGTTTCTCAGCCTAAGTGAATGATCCTACATTCTACCGCACGTATAGTCTTCCACATCCTAGCCCATTCACTTAGCCTGTCTATATCTCCCCTCTGCATCCTCCCAACAACACACAAGGTACCAAACAGCATTGAAACATTTAAATATGCGCCTCTCATTGAAATGTCCAGCCTTCCTGGGATGGCGGGACTGTTTAATACTGAGAGAATGGCGCGGCTGGGCTTGTACACTCTGGAATTTAGAAGGATGAGAGGTTATCTTATTGAAACATATAAGATTATTAAGGGTTTGGACACGCTAGAGGTAGGAAACATGTTCCTGATGTTGGAGGAGTCCAGAACCAGGGGCCACAGTTTAAGAATAAGGAGTAAGCCATTTAGAACGGAGATGAGGAAACACTTTTTCTCACAGAGAGTTGTGAGTCTGGAATTCTCTGCCTCAGCGGGCGGTGGAGGCCGGTTCTCTGGATACTTTCAAGAGAGAGCTCGATAGGGCTCTTAAAGATAGCGGAGTCAGGGGATATGGGGAGAAGGCAGGAACGGGGTACTGCTTGGGGATGATCAGCCATGATCACATTGAATGGCGGTGCTGGCTCGAAGGGCCGAATGGCCTACTCCTGCACCTATTGTCTATTGTCATTCTTTGAGATTTGCTGCTAATATTAGGTTTATTGGTGTGGCAGCTTAAAGTGAATCTTGTGGCTACATTGCAGCAGTGACCACATGTCAAACGTAATCCATTGGCTGTGGTGCTGCTGTTATGGCAGATGTTTACAAGATGCATGTAAATCATATTCTCTGTGGAGATCATTTCCCCGTCTCTCCCCTTTTACTGTTACCTCCGTTACCATTCAGTGGTATATTCAATGGTATAACAGTACACGCTGTTCATTTCCTTGTGTCCGACTGAAATGACTCATCACTTGAGTTTCGACCAAACTTTCATTTCCAATCCGTTTCAAGGCATGACTATCGATTGAAATGGTTGTTGATGTGGCGAACTGCAGCTTGTGGTTTTACAAAAACAGACACAAAGTGCTGGAGTAACTTAGCGGGTCAGGCAGCATCTTCCGAGAACATGGGGGATTGATGGCTGCCCACCACTCGGGCAGCACGGTGGAGCAGCGGTAGAGTTGCTGCCTCACAGTGCCAGAGACCCGGGTTCCATCCTGACTATGGGTACTGTCTGTACGGAGTTTGTACGTTCTCCCCGTGACCTGCGTGGGTTTTCTCCGGGTGCTCCGGTTTTCTCCCACACTCTTAAGACGTGCAGGTTTGTAGGTTAAATGGCTTTGGTCAATTGTGTAGGGTAAAACTGGTGTAGGAGGTTCACTGGCCGGCACAGACTTGGTGGGTGGAAGCACCTGTTTCCACGCTGTATCTCTAAACTAAAATGACTCCCTCTCTCCCCTACAACCTCTCTCCCCTCATGATCCTCCTTTATGTCTACAAAGATCCTCCTTTATGTCTACAAAGCCCTTAACGGGCTCGCCCCCACCTACATCAGAAGTCTGCTCACCCACCACACCACCTCCAGGTCCCTCAGATCGGCCGACTTGGGGTTACTGAACATCTAGGCATAAGCTCAGGGGCGACCGTGCCTTTGCGGTTGCAGCTCCTAGACTGTGGA
The DNA here is from genome assembly GCF_028641065.1 of Leucoraja erinaceus. Classification (NCBI taxonomy): domain Eukaryota; kingdom Metazoa; phylum Chordata; class Chondrichthyes; order Rajiformes; family Rajidae; genus Leucoraja; species Leucoraja erinaceus. Next base: position 267,471 of record NW_026576718.1, on the reverse strand, counting down.
ACAGCATCCCCCTTCCCATCAGAACTGCCCCCTCCATCGACTCCTTTAAGTCGAGACTTAAAACTCATCTTTATTCTCAAGCCTTTCTTGTCGTCCTCTGAGTGAAGGCTCTATGTATGTATTTATGTATGTACTTAATCTATGAACCACTGTTGTATAACGTTAGTACCTCCACCAATGTAAAGCACTTTGGCCAACGAGAGTTGTTTTTTAAATGTACTATAGAAATAAAAGTGACTTGACTTGACTTGACTCACTTTCATATTTGCTTTACGTCTTGTCTACTTGAAAGATCACCTGACGCCTACTCACCTTTTCATCGCTAGAAGTGTCTGGAAATCATTAATCTATTGTATCACAATATCTCCGCAAAAACCTGGAGTAACTCAGCGGGAAGAAAGGTCAGAGAACTTCAGTCTGAAGAAGGGTCTCGACCCGAAAACGTCACCCATTCCTTCCCTCCGGAGATGCTGCCTGTCCTTGTACCTTCTGAAGAGTCCACCAGGGACTAAAGAGAGAATACGGAAGTGCCCAAAAATGATGGGCCTTAATCAGAGGAGCCACGCTGACTGGGAATAGGGGAACTTGTTTCACTTGTGAGAATAACGAACTCCCTCCCACCTGAAGCGGTCCAGTCCAAAAGTGCCAATGTGTTCAAGAGACATCTAGTTGCCCTTGTGAGAGAAAAAGGAATCGAAAGACCTGCTGAAAGCCAAGATATGCAGCCAAAGCAGGAAGGGATTCACGTGGATTCTAAATGTCCATGCAGATGATTAGTCTAGTTTCTATCCTGTAGGATTTATATAGTTCCTCCTTGACCTTTTCTTACATTTTTCTTTTTGGTTTATACCATATAAGCTTCCTACAACATCAACACTACCTCCTGATTTACAATATCTCATCTTCATTCACTGTACTGGTCTACCCTAACCTTTGGACTTCAACCACAAAATATATTTGTCTTTCAACCAAAATGTTGAGGCTTCCTGTAATGGCATGACCAGATCGGCACGCAATCCTCCAACGTGCACGCAATCTCCAACTTGCACACAATCTCCAACTTGCACACAATCTCCAACTTGCACACAATCTCCAACTGGCACACAATCTCCAACTGGCACACAATCTCCAACTTGCACACAATCTCCAACTTGCACACAATCTCCAACTTGCACACAATCTCCAACTGGCACACAATACTCCAACGTGCACACAATCTCCAACTTGCACACAATCTCCAACTTGCACACAATCTCCAACTGGCACACAATCTCCAACTGGCACACAATCTCCAACTGGCACACAATCTCCAACTTGCACACAATCTCCAACTGGCACACAATCTCCAACTTGCACACAATCTCCAACTGGCACACAATACTCCAACGTGCACACAATCTCCAACTTGCACACAATCTCCAACTTGCACACAATCTTGCACACAATATCCAACTTGCACACAATCTCCAACTGGCACACAATCTCCAACTTGCACACAATCTCCAACTGGCACACAATCTCCAACTTGCACACAATCTCCAACTGGCACACAACCTCCAACTTGCACACAATCTCCAACTTGCACACAATCTCCAACTTGCACACAACCTCCAACTTGCACACAATCTCCAACTTGCACACAATCTCCAACTTGCACACAACCTCCAACTTGCACACAATCTCCAACTTGCATGCAATACTCCAACTTGCATGCAACATTCCAACATGCATGCAATATTCCGATGCATGCAATACTCCCTTGCACGCAATACTCTAACTTGCATGCAATACTCCAACTTGCATGCAATATTCCAACATGCCTGCAATATTCCAACGCATGCAATATTCCAACTTGCAGGCAATACTCCAACTGGCACACAATCTCCAACTTGCACACAATCCTCCAACATGCACACAATCTCCAACTTGCACACAATCTCCAACTTGCATGCAACATTCCAACATGCATGCAATATTCCGATGCATGCAATGCTCCAACTTGCATGCAATACTCCCTTGCACGCAATACTCTAACTTGCAGGCAATACTCCAACTGGCACACAAGCCTCCAACTGGCACACAATCCTCCAACTGGCACACAATCTCCAACTTGCACACAATCTCCAACTTGCACACAATCTCCAACTGGCACACAATCTCCAACTGGCACACAATCTCCAACTTGCACACAATCTCCAACTTGCACACAATCTCCAACTGGTACACAATCTCCAACTGGTACACAATCTCCACTGTTGTATAACGTTAGTACCTCCACCAATGTAAAGCACTTTGGTCAACGAGAGTTGTTTTTTAAATGTACTATAGAAATAAAAGTGACGACATGACTTGACTCACTTTCATATTTGCTTTACGTCTTGTCTACTTGAAAGATCACCTGACGCCTACTCACCTTTTCATCGCTAGAAGTGTCTGGAAATCATTAATCTATTGTATCACAATATCTCCGCAAAAACCTGGAGTAACTCAGCGGGAAGAAAGGTCAGAGAACTTCAGTCTGAAGAAGGGTCTCGACCCGAAAACGTCACCCATTCCTTCCCTCCGGAGATGCTGCCTGTCCTTGTACCTTCTGAAGAGTCCACCAGGGACTAAAGAGAGAATACGGAAGTGCCCAAAAATGATGGGCCTTAATAAGAGGAGCCACGCTGGCTGGGAATAGGGGAACTTGTTTCACTTGTGAGAATAACAAACTCCCTCCCACCTGAAGCGGTCCAGTCCAAAAGTGCCAATGTGTTCAAGAGACATCTAGTTGACCTTGTGAGAGAAAAAGGAATCGAAAGACCTGCTGAAAGCCAAGATATGCAGCCAAAGCAGGAAGGGATTCACGTGGATTCTAAATGTCCATGCAGATGATTAGTCTAGTTTCTATCTTGTAGGATTTATATAGTTCCTCCTTGACCTTTACTCACATTTTTCTTTTTGGTTTATACCATATAAGCTTCCTACAACATCAACACTACCTCCTGATTTACAATATCTCATCTTCATTCACTGTATTGGTCTACCCTAACCTTTGGACTTCAACCACAAAATATATTTGTCTTTCAACCAAAATGTTGAGGCTTCCTGTAATGGCATGACCAGATCGGCACGCAATCCTCCAACGTGCACGCAATCTCCAACTGGCACACAATCTCCAACTTGCACACAATCTCCAACTTGCACACAATCTCCAACTTGCACACAATCTCCAACTTGCACACAATCTCCAACTTGCACACAATCTCCAACGTGCACACAATCTCCAACTTGCACACAATCTCCAACTGGCACACAATCTCCAACTTGCACGCAATCTCCAACTTGCACACAATCTCCAACTTGCACACAATCTCCAACTTGCACACAATCTCCAACTTGCATGCAATACTCCAACTTGCACACAATCTCCAACTGGCACACAACCTCCAACTTGCACACAATCTCCAACTTGCATGCAATACTCCAACTTGCATGCAACATTCCAACATGCATGCAATATTCCGATGCATGCAATACTCCCTTGCACGCAATACTCTAACTTGCATGCAATACTCCAACTTGCATGCAATATTCCAACATGCCTGCAATATTCCAACGCATGCAATATTCCAACTTGCAGGCAATACTCCAACTGGCACACAAGCCTCCAACTGGCACACAATCCTCCAACATGCACACAATCTCCAACTGGCACACAATCCTCCAACTGGCACACAATCTCCAACTGGCACACAATCTCCAACTGGCACACAATCTCCAACTTGCACACAATCTCCAACTTGCACACAATCTCCAACTGGCACACAATCCTCCAACATGCACACAATCTCCAACTTGCACACAATCTCCAACTTGCACACAATCCTCCAACTTGCACACAATCTCCAACTTGCACACAATCTCCAACTTGCACACAATCCTCCAACATGCACACAATCTCCAACTTGCACACAATCTCCAACTTGCACACAATCTCCAACTTGCACACAATCTCCAACTTGCACACAATCTCCAACTTGCACACAATACTCCAACGTGCACACAATACTCCAACTTGCATGCAACATTCCAACATGCAGTCAATATTCTGATGCATGCAATGCTCCAACTTGCATGCAATACTCCCTTGCACGCAATACTCTAACTTGCAGGCAATACTCCAACTGGCACACAAGCCTCCAACTGGCACACAATCCTCCAACTGGCACACAATCTCCAACTGGCACACAATCTCCAACTTGCACACAATCTCCAACTTGCACACAATCTCCAACTTGCACACAATCTCCAACTTGCACACAATCTCCAACTTGCCCACAATCTCCAACGTGCACACAATCTCCAACTTGCCCACAATCTCCAACTGGTACACAATCTCCAACTGGCACACAACCTCCAACTTGCACACAATCTCCAACTTGCACACAATACTCCAACTTGCATGCAATACTCCAACTTTCCTGCAATAATCCAATGTGCATGCAATACTCCAATATGCACGTGATACTCCAACTTGCACGCAATACTCCAATATGCACGTGATACTCCAACTTGCACGCAATACTCCATTTCAACACCGTGTTCATTGCCTCTCCAACGTACCAGATAAATGATGAGGACAGTGGAAACAGCAAAGAACGGCAAGAAAATCGTCATCAAGTCATAATGTGTAATATTTCACAGTCTAGTGTTGTTGCAGTACAAAATATAGACTATGTGGGGTGTGTGTTCAGAGTGGTGATAGCCTTGGGGTAGAGACAAGTTTGTTAATCTTGTGGTGTGTGAGTTGTTGGACCTGTAACGAATTCCTGAGGGCAGAAGGGTAAACAAATGATGTGCGGGATGAGGTGAGTCCTTTAGTACGCGTGACGCCTTCCGCTGTCGCATTCTGTACCAAAGATGCAGCACAGAAACAGGCCCTTTGGCCCACCATGTTCCATCTGACGATGTTCCATCCCTCCTCATTCCATTTGGCAGCACCTGATTTACAATCGTCAATGCAATGGTGATTTAAGCACTCCACTGGGCACATCTTGAAGGGTGTGAGTGTGTCTGCCTCTCCCACTTCCTCAGAAGGCAATCTTTGATGGAAGAGGGGTCCCGATCTGGTGTCGCCGATCCATATTCTCCTGATCTGCTGAGTTACTCCAGCACATTGTGGACAACTTTTAACTTCACCCTTTAGCGTTGTCTAAAATCATGAGGGGAATAGGTGGAGTGATTGAGAGAGTGCAGAGAATAAGAATGTAGGAGCCGTGGCCATTCGTCCCATCAAGCCTGTCCCACCATTCATTTCTTTGTTTCTATGGCTCAATGCCATACTGAGTATTTGTAGGAAGGAACTGCAGATGCTGGAAAAATCGAAGGTAGGCAAAAATGCTGGAGAAACTCAGCGGGTGAGGCAGCATCTATGGAGCGAAGGAATAGGTGACGTTTCGGGTCGAGAACCTCCTACACATCATACCCAGGTTTCCGTGATATTCACCTCAACTACTCCAGAGCAGAGCTCAAATAATTATGAGACAAAGTACAGGAAGGAGATAAAGAGCATAAGGGCCTGTTCCACATCCGTGTCCTTGGCACGCAAATTACGCCACCTTGCGGTCGCGTTGAGCTGCGACGGTCCCGCGAAGGTCGGGCCCGATTTCATGCGCCCGCACAGCCGTCTGGCGCGCGTGACGTCATTTGAAGATAGACACAAAGCTGGAGTAACTCAGCGGGACCGGCAGCATCTCTGGAGAGAAGCAATGGGTGATGTTTCGTGTCGAGACTCTTCTTCAGTCTGAAAAGAAGGGTCTTGACCCAAAACGTCACCCATTGCTTCTCTCCAGAGATGTTGCCGGTCCTACTGAGTTACTGCAGCATTTTTTGTCTATCTTCCGTTTTCTTGGCCCCGCTCTGGGAGTAGAAGTGGGGGCGGATCCGGACCGCAACGGCCGTGAGCCCCATGCCGAGTTCGGCGATCGTTTGCCTGGTTCTGCTGCTGTCGGAGGTGACACGTTGCGTCGAGCCAGGGTCTTGGGCCCTGTCCTACTTTGGCCGTCAGTTCTGCGACAGGCCGTTGGCGCGCAAACATTTTGTTTGCTACAAAAATTTCGGAGCCCCGCGCGATGTTACGCACAACTACATACCCCTCCGCGCTTCTCAGTGGGACCGGCCCCGCGCAGCCATACGATGCCCGTGCGCCTCAACCCGACGACGAGGTCGTGTAATTTGCGTGCTAAGGACACGTAAGTGGGACAGGCCCTTTAGTAACACGGTGCCAGGACAATCACCTCTTCCATAATGTCAGCTGTGGCATAGCGGTAGAGCTGCTGCCTTACAGTGCCAGAGACCGGGGTTCGATCCTGACTACGGGTGCTACCTGTACAGAGTTTGTACGTTCTGCCTGTGTCTACCAATCCCATACTGACCTATTTATTAAAATGTGAAGAGTGGTTTGTGACTGGGTTCAGACATTGATGTTAATTTTTAAACCAAAAATAACGAGGACAAGTACTAAAGTTTTTCATTTATGTCTAATAGTTTGGAATGCAGTTGGAAGATTGAGAAATTTAATGTGAACGTCTGACGGGTTTATTTAGTGAGTAAGGTCTGGTCTCTGGTGGAGTTGAATTCCTCCGAGACTGCACACTCACCCGTAAACCTTGTTCCTGTGAAGATAAGGGGAAGGGGAAGGAAAAGCCGTGATGAAGCAGTGTGTAACGGAACTGGATTTGATGATTTAAGCACAGTTGAACAAAACGTCAAGCAGAGACCGGGCCGGTGATCTTCCTGTTCAGTTCAGTTTATTGTCACGTGTACCGAGGTACAGTGAAAAGCTTTTGTTGCTCGCTAACCAGTCAGCAGAAAGACTTGATTACAAGAGCCTGCATGCTTAGGCACTGAAAAACTCTGAAATAGGCAGGCAAAAAGGCGTAATAAAATTACAAAAAAGGCATTTATTGACACAAAAAGGCATAAAAGTATGTATTTCCACCACCAAAATATGGTTAAAAATAATAATATAGAGGTATTTTGCATTAAATGGCCAAAGTTGCCTGGTTGCACTAATTACTAGCATTTTTTTCATATTATCTGGTGTTAAACTATGCCGTCTGTCAGACAGAATATGCTTCAGTTGTGAAAAAACTTATTTCTACCTCAGCTGAGGTCACTGGTGCATACCCGACACAAGCTACAGACTCTATAACCATGTCGATATCTTGTGCATTACAACTACCTTTGGGAACCTTAGCTATGTTTTGTATTTCTTCAAGATCTTTGTTAGCTAAAATCACCCTCACATTTGCCTACATCGCCAGGAACTTTACGGATATCGTCAGTTACTTTGTTGAAAGTTATTCACTAATGTTTCGCCACGTTTCTAACGGGAAGTGGTAGCTTGTGGGAAGTTTGTAAAATTGGAAGCAATGAATAGATGTTGGAGAAGACTGAACCAGCGGGCAGCAGCACGAATGAATGAATGACTGACGGTGGCGCTCCTGGTATCGCCCCAGTGGTGAAATTGTCCTTGTAATTCATATTATGTTAACACGTTAATAATTACATTAATATTAACGTGTCAACATAGAAAACGTCATTGTAATCACGGTACAACTAGAGAAAATAGCACGCCGTTTTAATAAAACGGCAAAAAAAGGCTGATTTAGGCACTCGATCATGAAAAAGGCATATTCTTGATGAAATCATCAAAAAAGGCACGGCATTTATGGCAAAATCCTGGCTCTAGTGATTACAATCGAGCCATTCACAGTGTACAGACACATGATAACGGAATTACGTTTAGTGCGAGGTAAAGCTAGTAAAGTGCGATCAAAGGTAGTCTGAGGGTACCCAATGTGGTAGATAGTAGCTCAGTTCCAGGTCCAGAGTTTCAATGTTAAGAGTTTTGAGCTATCCTGGAATTTGTCACAATCATTTGGTCAATATTGCTGCAGGAAACATAGAAACATAGACAATAGGTGCAGGAGTAGGCAATTCGGCCCCTCGAGCCTGCACCGCCATTCAATATAATCATGGCTGATCATCCAACTCGGTATCCTGTACCTGCCTTCTCTCCATACCCCCTGATCCCTTTAGCCACAAGGGCCACATCTAACTCCCTCTTAAATATAGCCAATGAGCTGGCCTCAACTACATCTGTGGCAGAGAATTCCACAGATTCACCACCACTCTTTTTTTTCTCATCTCGGTCATAAAAGACTTTCATCCTCAAACTGTGACCCCTTGTTCTGGACTTCCCCAACATCGGGAGCAATCTTCCTGCATCTAGCCTGTCCAACCCCTTAAGAATTTTGTACGTTCCTATAAGGTCCCCCCTCAATCTTCTAAATTCTAGCGAGTACAAGCCGAGTATATACAGTCCTTCTTCATATGAAAGTCCAGCCATCCCAGGAATCAGTCTGGTGAACCTTCTCTGTACTCCCTCTATGGCAAGAATGTCTTTCCTCAGATTAGGAGACCAAAACTGTACGCAAAACTCCAGGTGTGGTCTCAATTAGTGGGTCAGGCAGCATCTGTGGAAGGGAAGTACAGACAACAATTGCAATCGATTTTTCTATCGTTATGTTTACTATTGCAACGTTGAAGAAATATTTAGACCGGTTTGTCGATAGGATAGGTTTAGAGGGATATTGGCCAAACGCAGGCAGGTGGGCATGTTGCTCGGTGCGGGCAAGTTGGCCTGTTTCCACACAGTGGGTGCCTGGAACACGATGCCATGTGTGGTGGTGGAGGCAGATACGATAGTGGTGTAGAAATAGCTTGTAGATCAGCACATGGATATGGAGGGATACGGATGACATGCCGGCACATGAGATCTTTATCTTGATATCTAGTTCGGCAGGATATTGTGGGCTGAAGAACCTGTACCTGAGCTGTACTGTTTTATGTTCTATGTGAAATAGTTTGGAGGTTTGTTGTGAGGACTGGAATAACATCAAAGACAAAGCCTCCGAACGTAAATGGGGTCTGAAGAAGGGTTTCACCCGAAATGTTGGCTATTTCCTTCGCTCCATAAATGCTGCCTCACTTGCTGAGTTTCTCCAGCATTTCTTTCTACCTATCGTAAATGGGGGATTATGGGAGGGCACCAATAGACAATAGGTGCAGGAGTAGGCCATTCGGTCCTTTGAGCCAGCACCGCCATTCAATGGCTGATCATCCCCAATCCTGCCTTCTCCCCTTATCCCCTGACTCCGCTATCTTTAAGAGCCCTATTTAGCTCACTCTTGAAAGTATCCAGAGAACCGGCCTCCACCGCCCTCTGAGGCAGAGAATTCCACAGACTCACCACTCTCTGTGTGAAAAAGTGTTTCCTCATCTCCAGTCTAAATGGCTTACTCCTTATTCTTAAACCATAGCCCCTGGTTCTGGACCCCCAACATCGGTAACCAGTGTGTCCAAACCCTTAATAATCTTACATGTTTCAATAAGATACCCTCTCAACCTTCTAAACTCCAGAGTATACAAGCCCAGTCGCTCCATTCTCTCAGCATATGACAGTCCCGCCATCCCGGGAATTAACCTTGTAAACCTACGCTGCACTCCCTCAATAGCAAGAATGTCCTTCCTCAAATTAGGGGACCAAAACTGTACACAATACTCCAGGTGTGGTCTCACTAGGGCCCTGTACAACTGCAGAAGGACCTCTTTGCTCCTATACTCAACTCCTCTTGTTATAAAGGCCAACATGCCAAAAGTAAATGGGGGATTAGGGGAGGGCACGAGTAAATGGGGAATTAGGGGAGGGCACCAGTAAATGGGGGTTTAGGGGAGGGCACCAGTAAATGGGGAATTAGGGGAGGGCACCAGTAAATGGGGAATTAGGGGAGGACACCATGAAAATGTCCAGAAGACTCAAACTCTGGGAAGAGAGACTAGAGAAATCTCCGGAAAACATTTACATGGCAATCGATCTCTCCGAGAAACTCCCACCAGGTTTCCGACCAACCGTGGATAACCTGGCGCCGTCTCAACAGACTGCAGACGGGCATTGGTGGGCTTGGACACACATTCTCAAGTCAAGTCAAGTCAAGTCATGTTTATTTGTCACATACACATACGAGATGTGCAGTGAAATAAAAGTGGCAATGCTCGCGGACTTTTCTGAAAAAAGACAAACAACCAAACAAACTATAAACACCATCATAACACACATATACCTTTACATAATAAATAATGGAAGGAAAAACGTTCAGTAGAGTTAGTCACTGGTGAGATAGGCGTTTACAGTCCGAATGGCCTCTGGGAAGAAACTCCTTCTCAACCTCTCTGTTCTCACCGCATGGCAACGGAGGCGTTTGCCTGACCGTAGCAGCTGGAACAGTCCGTTGCAGGGGTGGAAGGGGTCTCTCATGATATTGTTGGCTCTGGAGTTGCACCTCCTGATGTATAGTTCCTGCAGGGGGGGGCAAGTGAAGTTCCCATAGTGCGTTCGGCCGAACGGATGATGTGCCCTCCTAAATGACCAGCTCCTTCGTTTTTTTGATGTTCAAGAGGAGGCTGTTATCCTGGCACCAGAGTGCTAGATCAGCCACCTCCTCCCGGTAGGCCTTCTCATCATTGTCTGAGATCAGGCCCACCACCACAGTGTCATCAGCAAACTTAATTATTGAGTTGGAGCTGAACCTAGCCACACAGTCATGTGTGTACAGGGAGTACAATAGGGGGCTGAGGACGCAACCCTGGGGCGATCCTGTGCTCAGGGTAAGGGACTTCGATGTATTCCCTCCCATCTTGACTACCTGGGGCCTGGCGGTGAGAAAGTCCAGGACCCAGGCACACAGGGAGGTGTTGAGTCCCAATTCCATTAGCTTCCCGGCTAGTCTGGTGGGGACTATCGTGTTGAAGGCTGAGCTGTAGTCTATGAACAGCATCCTCACGTAGCCCCCCTTCTGGCTGTCCAGATGGGAGAGAGCAGTGTGCAAGACCTGGGAGACCGCATCGTCCGTGGATCTGTTCGGACGGTATGCGAACTGCAAAGGGTCCATGTTCCGAGGGAGGAAGGCGCAGATGTGTAGTCAGGGGATATGGGGAGAAGGCAGGAACGGGGTACTGATTGGGGATGATCAGCCATGATCACATTGAATGGCGGTGCTGGCTCGAAGGGCCGAATGACCTACTCCTGCACCTATTATCTATTGTCTATTATCTATTATCTAACATGACATACCGTTTCAGTTAGGAATGATACATAAAACATTAAACATTAATAATAAAACATTATTGATTAAACATGTGAATTAAATAATATACCAGAGCAAAAGGAGGCTACAGACTTTTGGTTATTGAGTAGAGTGTGGAAAAAAGCTGTTTTTATGTCTGGCTGTGGCAGCTTTGACAGTCCGGAGTCGCCTTCCAGAGGGAAGTGATTCAAAGAGTTTGTGGCCAGGGTGAGAGGGGTCAGAGATGATCTTACCCGCTCGCTTCCTGGCCCTTGCGGTGTACAGTTCATCTGCACACTTACTGGTGCCCTCCTCTAATTCCTCTAAATGGGAAGGGAACCAATGTGGGGTCTCAGGGGAGAGGATATTTCTAACACATTCTATACCTAACTGTCTTAAATGGATTTCTGAGGAGAAAAAGCGAAAGAGAAAGTCAGTCAGTGCCATTAAGTGGTTGTAAAGTTTAAACGTATTAAACATTAAGAGGCTAATAAATAAATTGTCACAGAAAATGTTCACCAGCCCAAGTGGCACATGGTTAGACACAAAGTGCTGGAGTAACTCATCGGGTCAGGCCAGTCGAAGAGAAGATGGATAGGTGATGTTTCTGGTTGGGACCTTTCTTCAATCATTTTTTTATTCGGCCCTTAATCTTTAGTGCATTTTAACTTTACAGCCACTAAATGGCACTCTCTTTCACTGATGCACTCATCTCTTTCTTCAGACTGATGGCCCTGGTCTCCCCCACAGTGGCACAGTTTGTCCTAACCTTAGTATTAGCACGACAACTTTCATAAGGTCATAAGTAACAGGAGCAGAATTAGGCCTACTCCACCATTCATTCAATCATGACTGATCTATCTCTCTCTCCTAACCCCCTTCTCCTGCCTTCTCCCCGTAACCCTTGACACCCGTACTAATCAAGAATCTGGCTATCTCTGCTTAAAAATATCCACTGACTTGGCCTCCACAGCCGTCTGTGGGAAAGAATTCCACAGATTCACCACCCTCTGACTAAAGAAATTCCTCCTTATCTCCTTCCTAAAGGAACTGCAGCCGCTGATTTACACCAAAGTCCTTTAATTCTTAGGCTATGACCTCTAATCCTAGACTCTCCCACTAGTGGGAACATCCTCTCCACATCCACTCTATCCAGGCCCTTCACTAACATGTTCTATGTTTTAATGCACCTCTTAATCTTTTATTGACTTTCCCCGCATTCTCGCACTTATGGTTTTACATGTTTTCATAGGATCTGGGCGTTTGTGACAAGGGTGACATTCATTCCCATCGCTTGTTGCCCATGTAAAGGCGACGGTGTCTTGAGTTGCCACATTCTCACTTCTCTACTCCCTTAGTACCCATGAGTTAGACCCAATGATGATGAAGATATGAGTATAGAATGTTAAAGAGGGAACTGCAGATGCTGGAGAATCGAAGGTTACACAGAAAAGCTGGAGAAACTCAGCGGGTGCAGCAGCATCTATGGAGCGAAGGATAGAAGTTGGGAGATAGACAGAAATGCTGGAGAAACTCAGCGTGTGAGGCAGCATCTATGGAGCGAAGGAAATAGGCAACGTTTCGGGTCGAGACCCTTCTTCAGTTTAGTTTAGTGATGCAGCGCAGAAACCTGAAGGGGTTCGGCCCGAAACGTTGCCTATTTCCTTGAAGGGATTCGGCCCGAAACGTTGCCTATTTCCTCCAGTCTGAAGAAGGGTTCTTAATGGTATATGGACACACTGATCTGTTTTGTAGTCAGTGCCTACTATGTTCTGTTGTGCTGAAGCAAAGCAAGAATTTCATTGTCCTATCAGGGACACATGACAATAAACTCTCTTGAATCTCTTGAATCTTGAATCTTAACCATATAACCATATAACAATTACAGCACGGAAACAGGCCATCTCAGCCCTACAAGTCCGTGCCGAACAACTTTTCTTCCCTTAGTCCCACCTGCCTGCACTCATACCATAACCCTCCATTCCCTTCTCATCCATATGCCTATCCAATTTATTTTTAAATGATACCAACGAACCTGCCGACACCACTTCCACTGGAAGCTCATTCCACACAGCTACCACTCTCTGAGTAAAGAAGTCCCCCTCATGTTACCCCTAAACTTCTGTCCCTTAATTCTGAAGTCATGTCCTCTTGTTTGAATCTTCCCTATTCTCAAAGGGAAAAGCTGGTCCACATCAACTCTGTCTATCCCTCTCATCATTTTAAAGACCTCTATCAAGTCCCCCCTTAACCTTCTGCGCTCCAGCGAATAAAGACCTAACATTCAACTTGGTTTCGGCCGAAACTTTACCTATTTCCTTCGCTCCATAGATGCTGCCTCACCCGCTGAGTTTCTCCAGCATTTTTGTCTACCTTCGATTTTCCAGCATCTGCAGTTCCTTCTTAAACATAGAAGTTGGGAGGTCATGTTGCAGTTGTATAAGACGTTCTGGGCACCGTGTTATAGGAAAGATTTTGTCAAGCTGGAAAGGGTGTAGCGAAGATTTACGAGGATGTTGCCAGGACTGGAGGATCTGAGCTGTTGAGAGAGGTTGAGCAGGCTGGGTCTCTATTCCTTGGAGCGCAGGAGGATGAGTGGTGATCTTACAGAGGTATTTAAAATCATGAGAGTAATAGATCGGGTCCCTTGCCCAGAGTAGGGGAATCGAGGAGCAGAGGATATAGGTTTAAGGTGAAGGGGGAAAGATGTAATAGAAATCTGAGGGGTAACTTTTTCACACAAAGGGCGGTGGGTGTATGGAACAAGCTACCAGAGGAGGTAGTTGAGACAGGGACTATCCCAACACTTAAAAAATAGTTAGACAGGTGTATGGATAAGACAGGCCAAACACAGGCAAGTGGGACTACTAGTGTAGCTGGGGCATGTTGGCCGGTATGGGCAAGTTGGTCGAAGGTCCTGTTTCCACGCTGTCTGACTGTGACTCTCTGACTGTAAAAGGACACAGAGTGCTGGAGTAACTCAGCGGGTCAGGCAGCATCTGTGGAGAACATGGATAGGTGACGTTTCACAGAGTGCTGGAGTAACTCAGTGGGTCAGGCAGCATCTGTGGAGAACATGGATAGGTGACTGCTGGAGTAACTCAGCGGGTCAGGCAGCATCTGTGGAGAACATGGATAGGTGACGTTTCACAGAGTGCTGGAGTAACTCAGCGGGACAGGCAGCATCTGTGGAGAACATGGATAGGTGACGTTTCACGGGGTGCTGGAGTAACTCGGCGGGTCAGGCAGCATCTGTGGAGAACATGGATAGGCTTTGGGTCGAGACCCTTCTTCAGACTTGAGTGATTGAGCTGCAGTAAGTTGCAGACACTGTTTACATCAGCAGATGCTTGGCAGCAAACGTCAAGCTCGTTAATTCACTCACTGACGCGCTCAACGGAATGAGTTTCTCATTTGACATTTGCCAAATAAAATCCTTGCGGTATGACTCTGTGACTGTGTTTCCAATGCAGTCACGATGTGTAGCATAGTGCTAACTTCCTATTGCAGATCACGGTGGCTCAGCGGCAGAGATGCTGCCTCACAGCACCAGACACCCGGGTTCCATCCCGACTACGGGTGCTGTCTGTATGGAGTTTGCACGTTGACCTGTGATGGGTTTTGACCCCGTGACCTGCATGGGTTTTCTCCGAGATCTCCGGTTTCCTCCCACACTCCAAAGACGTGCAGTTTCGTAGGTTAATTGGGTTGGTGGGCATATGGGACTAGCTTAGATGGGGCACGGTGGTCGGCATTGACAGGTTGGGCTGAAGGGCCTGTTTCCATGTATGATTCTATAGCTCTAACTGCATTGAACTTAATATCTGACCAGTTTAAATGGTAAATGTACTAATTTTATTCTTGTCTGCTCTAGGTTTCAAAAGCATGTGCATACTTACAGGATCTTACCCGATGAAGATGATTTTCTGGCTGTACAGGTAAGAGATAAAAGACCCCCGTGTATGTAACCTATCCGTGTTCTCCAGAGATGCTATCCGTGTAGACACAAAGCACTGCAGATGCTGGTTTAAAAAGAAAAGACACAAAGTGCTGGAGTAACTCAGCATCTCTGGAGAACGTGGATAGGGGCGATGTTTTGGGTCGGGACACTTCTAGGGTGGATTGTGGTGGTTGGGGGGAGGATGAGCAGCAGGACAAAGTCTGGCAAGTGGATACAGGTGAGGTGGATACAGGTGAGATCAGGTACCGATGTGCTTAGATTACAGCCCAGTGACCTGCTGGACACTTACACAATGTACCTTGAGCAGAAAACACAAAGTGCTTGAGGAACTCAGCGGGTCAGTCAACATCCATGAATGGAATGTTTTAAAGCCCTGTCCCACGGTACGAGTTCATTCCAAGAACTCTCCCGAGTTTGCCCTGATTTGAACTCGGAGATTTACGGTAATGGCCGCTCGTCGGTACTCGGGGCTCTCGTGGACATTTTGCAACGTTGAAAAATCTTCACGAGTCTTCCCGTGCTTACCTGCCATTAGCGAGTCTTCCCGAGTACCTGCCGTTAGCGCTAAGAGCCGTCCCCGAGCTCCGACGTACCCGCTACGTTCATTCTCCGTGCTTACCACCAGTTTGATTTTTTTTAAACTTGGGAGAGCTCTTGGAATGAACTCGCACCGTGGGACAGGGCTTTAAGTGTCGTTCAGAGATACAGGTCTGAAACATGCTCTTCGGCCCACCTAGTCCACGCCGACCATTGTTCTATGCTATCCCAGTTTCAAGTTCAAGTTTACATTATTTGTCACATTGGTACAGTGAGATTTGAGTCGCCGTACAGCCATACGAATAAAAAGAACACAACACACGATACAGTTTAACATCAACATCCCCACACAGCGGAATCAGCGTTTCCCACTCAAAGCCTCCTGTACACCAGGGGAAATTTGCAAAGGCTAATAACCTCATCTTTATAATAATAATAATAAATTTTATTTATGGGCACCTTTCCAGAGTCTCAAGGACACCTTACAAAAATTTAGCAAGTAGAGGAAAAACATGTAAGCGGAATGAAATAAATAGTAGAGACATGACTAGTACACAAATTAAAGACAGAATTCAATTCAAAACACAATATGAGGCAATTCAAGCACAGATGAAAAGGGAGGGGGACGTGGGGCTAAGGATAGGCAGAGGTGAAGAGATGGGTCTTGAGGCGGGACTGGAAGATGGTGAGGGACACGGAATTGCGGATCAGTTGGGGGAGGGAGTTCCAGAGCCTGGGAGCTGCCCTGGAGAAGGCTCTGTCCCCAAAACTGCGGAGGTTGGACTTGTGGATGGAGACGAGACCGGCTGATGTGGATCTGAGGGACCGTGAGGGTTGGTAGGGGGAGAGGAGGTCAGTGAGATATGGGGGGGCCAGATGGTGGAGGGCTTTGTAGGTGAGGATCAGGATTTTGTAGGTGATCCGGTGGGAGATGGGAAGCCGGTGAAGTTGTTTGAGGACTGGAGTGATGTGATGCCAGGATTTGGTGTGGGTGATGAGTCGGGCGGCTGCGTTCTGGACCAGTTGTAGTCGGTTGATGTAGGTGGAGCTGATGCCAAGGAGAAGTGAGTTTCAGTAGTCCAGTCGGGAGGAGATGAAGGCATGGATGAGTCTTTCAGCAGCGGGAGGTGTGAGAGAGGGTCTGATTTTGGCGATGATCTTTGGCTGATCTTTGGGGTGCTGGAGGGAAATCGGGGCACCCGGAAGAAACCCATGTGGTCACGGGGAGAACGTGCAAACTCCGCACAGACAACACCCGAGGTCAGAAACGCACCTGGGTGTTTGGTCCGGTGAAGCAGCAGCTCTACTAACGCTGCCTCTATCGACAGGCAATGTTTTGGGTCGGAACCCTTCTTCAGACTGAAATGTCCCGAGCCGGAATGTTGTCTGTTAATTCCCTCCACCGATGCCGCCTGAACCCGCTGAGATCCTCCAGCAATTTGTGTTTTGTTCAAAATTGCTATTGAGGGAGTGCAGCGTCGGTTCACCAGGTTAATTCCCGGGATGGCAGGACTGCCATATGCTGAGAGAATGGAGCGGCTGGGATTGTATACCCTGTAGTTTAGAAGGATGAGAGGGAATCTTATTGAAACATATAAGATCATTAAGGGCTTGGACACGCTAGAGGCAGGAAACATATTCCCGATGTTGGGGGAGTCCAGAACCAGGGGCCACAGTTTAAGAATAAGGGGTAAGCCATTTAGAACGGAGACGAGGAAACACTTTTTCTCACAAAGAGTGGTGAGCCTGGAATTTTCTGCCTCAGAGGCCGGTGGAGGCCGGTTCTCTGGATACTTTCAAGAGAGAGCTAGATAGGGCTCTTAAAAATAGCGTAGTCAGGGGATATGGGGATAAGGCAGGAACGGGGTACTGATTGGGGATGATCAGCCATGATCACATTGAATGGCGGTGCTGGCTCGAAGGGCCGAATGGCCTACTCCTGCACCTATTGCCTATTGTCTAAACTAGACTTTGTGTCTGTCATGGGTGTGTTATCGTCATGTCCACCGTGATACAACCATGTGCTTTCAATTGAATCAGACGTCGCAAGGGGTGCAGGTGAGGAGATTCAAAACCCTGAATGAGCTCATCACGTCCTACCTTCAGCCAAACCAGGGCCTGGTCAGCACCCTGCTCTACGTGGTGGAGAGAGAGGACAAGAAGGAGACGGCAGAGGACAAGGATTACTCAGGTAACTTTGCAGTGGAAACAGCTATGTATCCTCTGGTGACTGGCTGCTGTCTTTAGCCTGGCCACTGTTAATAGACAATAGACAATAGGTGCAGGAGTAGGCCATTCGGCCCCTCGAGCCAGCACCGCCATTCAAAGTAATCATGGCTGATCATCCACAATCAGTACCCCGTTCCTGCCTTCTTCCCATATCCCCTGACTCTGCTATCTTTAAGAGCACTATCTAGCTCTCTCTTGAAAGTATCCAGAGAACCGGCCTCTTAGGCAGAGAATTCCACAGACTCACAACTCTCTGTGTGAAAAAGAGTTTCCTCATCTCCGTTCTAATAAATGGAGAGTGACACCCATATATACTCATCCTGCACAGCCCAGACAGCACAGCAGGTAACCAAGCCATTTGGCCCATCTCTACCATGCCAACCTAGTTGGCACACTGGGCTACTCCGATTTGTGTACATTTGGCCCCAATTCCCTCTAAACCCTCCATATCCATATATCTCATCTTCGTTGAAGACATTAGCGACACAGTGGTGCTGGTTTCCGACGGGAACGGTGACAGACGCACCACACATCTCTGTCCTCCATTTCCTGCCGACTTCCGCCGCTGGAAGTACAGGAATTTGATGTGTATGCTTTATCATTATTCCTTACAATGCCGTGCACGACAGTGATCGCAACTTCTACTGAAGTGCGGCTCACTCAGAAGCTCATCCGCCCTTTGACAGGTCTTGTTGTTGGTCCTGCTGGGGGTCCACAGCTCCCTCCTCACCTGGCAAACCAGGTGGGGGAGACGATTTAGTTGCCGACTATCCGACCATGGAGCAGATAGCATGGGATTACATGGTACCCGTGTCGAGAGGAACTCCCCCCGACCTGACCACGACCATATATCTGACCAAATGATTTTTGATAGTCGTAATTGTACCCACCTCTATGGCTTCCTCAGGCATCTCATTCCAGATACGGGCTACCCGCTGAATTTAAAAAGATGCTCCTGATGTCCCTCTTAAATGTCTGCCCTCATGTCGTAAGCCTCTGGCTTCTACTTCTCTACTTCTATCCTCGCCCCTGGACAAAAGACTGCAAGCAGTACTTGTCAATTCCTACGGCTTGTCAATTCAATACACAATACAATTTATTTGTCACTTGAACCTCATAGAGGCGCAAATGAAATGTTGTTTCTGCAGTCATACACACAAGAAAAAAAATTATGTGCCTCAACTCCAATGCCTTGTCAATTTCTACGGCTTGTCAATTCCAATGCCTTGTCAATTCCAACGCCTTGTCAATTGCAATGCCTTGTCAATTCCAATGCCTTGTCAATTCCAACGCCTTGTCAATTCCAATGCCTTGTCAATTCCAACGCCTTGTCAATTCCAATGCCTTGTCAATTCCAACGCCTTGTCAATTCCAGCACCTTGTCAATTCCAATGCCTTGTCAATTCCAGCACCTTGTCAATTCCAACGCCTTGTCAATTCCAACGCCTTGTCAATTCCAACACCTTGTCAATTCCAACACCTTGTCAATTCCAACGCCTTGTCAATTCCAATTCCAGCACCTTGTCAATTCCAGCACCTTGTCAATTCCAGCACCTTGTCAATTCCAGCACCTTGTCAATTCCAACACCTTGTCAATTCCAGCACCTTGTCAATTCCAACGCCTTGTCAATTCCAGCACCTTGTCAATTCCAGCACCTTGTCAATTCCAGCACCTTGTCAATTCCAATGCCTTGTCAATTCCAGCACCTTGTCAATTCCAATTCCGCCTTGTCAATTCCAATGCCTTGTCAATTCCAGCACCTTGTCAATTCCAACGCCTTGTCAATTCCAGCACCTTGTCAATTCCAATGCCTTGTCAATTCCAATGCCTTGTCAATTCCAATGCCTTGTCAATTCCAACGCCTTGTCAATTCCAGCGCCTTGTCAATTCCAACGCCTTGTCAATTCCAACGCCTTGTCAATTCCAATGCCTTGTCAATTCCAATGCCTTGTCAATTCCAACGCCTTGTCAATTCCAACGCCTTGTCAATTCCAACGCCTTGTCAATTCCAACGCCTTGTCAATTCCAACGCCTTGTCAATTCCAATGCCTTGTCAATTCCAACGCCTTGTCAATTCCAACGCCTTGTCAATTCCAACGCCTTGTCAATTCCAACGCCTTGTCAATTTGCCTTGTCAATTCCAATGCCTTGTCAATTCCAACGCCTTGTCAATTCCAACGCCTTGTCAATTCCAACGCCTTGTCAATTCCAACGCCTTGTCAATTCCAACGCCTTGTCAATTCCAACGCCTTGTCAATTCCAGCACCTTGTCAATTCCAATGCCTTGTCAATTCCAATGCCTTGTCAATTCCAATGCCTTGTCAATTCCAACGCCTAATCAATTCCAATGCCTTGTCAATTCCAACGCCTTGTCAATTCCAACGCCTTGTCAATTCCAATGCCTTGTCAATTCCAACGCCTTGTCAATTCCAACGCCTTGTCAATTCCAATACCTTGTCAATTCCAGCACCTTGTCCATTTCAATTCCTTGTCAATTCCAGCACTGGCAATTCCAACAGCTTGTCAATTCCCACGCCTTGTCAATTCCATTGACCTCGGTTGTGTAACAGCAGCCCGTGTTCTCAAAGAGACAGTCCGCTGTCTGCAAAATCCATTACAAATAGATCTGTACCAAGGACGGTTTATTGTATATTCATTTTTTTGCATTGACGGTTCATTTGAACAGTAAATGAATGGTCCTTTGAACTTGTGATAAACTTTACTATTATTAGCAAAGGAAAGTGCATTCTCACCAACGTCATATATGTCCTTTCACCATGCGCCCATTTGCAGTGGACGTTGTACCTTGTCGAGTAGCTGTCACTGGTTTCTCCTTTTGTAGATGGTGAAGATGACAAGCCGCCGCTGCCCCCGCGCTCTGCCTCCACCAGCACCTTCACGGGCAGCACCGGTCCATGCCTCTCCCCCGTGGCACAGGACGGCACAGCTGACAGGTAACTGCGGCCAAACTCACCCCGCGGGGACTGACTGTGCACGTGAGGATGCCTCAGCAACGGCTCCTCGCACAGGGATGGCGATAGGTTTGTTATATTCATAGAGCGTTGATCCAAGACCGCAAGAAATTGTGGATGCCAGCTCACAGCCAACAATGGACCATTGTGGGCTCTACCTTACCTTGATCCTTGATCAACGTTAGGGTTCAAGTAAAGCATTCATTCATTCATTCATTCATCATCGTTACTTTTGTTATGCATATCTTCATTCTGAAGAAGGGTCCCAACTCGAAACATCACCCATTCCTTCTCTCCAGACGCCGCCTGTCCCGCTGAGTTACTCCAGCATTTTGTGCCTATCTTCGGTTTTAACCAGCATCTGCTGTTCCTTCCTACAATCTTTTATTCATTTGTTCTATATCTCTCTCTATATCACGGGGTCTATAGCTCTTGTTTCCCTTTCCCCAGACTCTCAGTCCGAAGAAGTAACTCAAACCAAAATGTCACCAATTATTTTTCTCCAGAGATGTTGCCTGACCTGCTGAGTTACTCCAGCGTTTTGTGTCTACCAATTCCAGCATCTGCATGGATCAAATTAGGCCATTCAACCCATCGAGTCTATTCCGCCATTCATAGATACATTGACAATAGGCACAGGTGTAGGCTATTCGGCCCTTCGAGCCAGCACCGCCATTCAATGCGATCATGGCTGATCATCCACAATCAGTTCCCCATTCCTGCCTTCTCCACATATCCCTTGATTCCACTAGCCCTCAGAGCTAAATCTAACTCTCTTTTGAATGCATCTAGTTAATCGGCCTCCACTGCCCCCTGAGGCAGAGAATACCACAAATTCACAACTCTCTGTGTGAAAAAGTTTTTCCTCATCTCAGTTCTAAATGGCCTACCCTTTATTCTTAAACTGTGGCCCCTGATTGTGGACTTCCCCAACATCCAGAACATTTTTCCTGCATCTAGCATGTCCAATCCCTTAATAATTTTATATGTTTCTATAAGATCACCTCTCATCTAAGTACAGAGGAGATTTACTAGAATGTTGCCTGGGTTTCAGCAACTAAGTTACAGAGAAAAGTTGAACAAGTTAGGGCTTTATTCTTTGGAGCGCAGAAGGTTAAGGGGGGACTTGATAGAGGTTTTTAAAATGATGAGAGGGATAGACAGAGTTGACGTGGAAAAGCTTTTCCCACTGAGAGTAGGGAAGATTCAAACAAGGGGACATGACATGAGAATTAAGGGACTGAAGTTTATGGGTAACATGAGGGGGAACCTTCTTTTACTCAGAGAGTGGTAGCCACCTGTGTGGAATGAGCTTCCAGTGAAGGTGGTGGAGGCAGGTTCGTTTTTTTTTCATTTTAAAAATAAATTGGATAGTTATATGGATGGGAAGGGAATGGAGGGTTATGGTCCTGAGCGCAGGTATATGGGACTAGGGGAGATTATGTGTTCTTGGCACGGACTAGAAGGGTCGGATGGCCTGTTTCCGTGCTGTAATTGTTATATGGTTATATGTTTGTTATATCCTTCTAAATTCCATTGAATACAAGCCCAGTCGCTCCATTCTTTCGTCATATGACAGTCCCGCTATCCCGGTAATTAACCTGGTGAATCTAAGCTGCACTCCCTCAATAGTAAGAATGTCCTTCAATCTTCTTCTTCTTGCGTTTGGTGTGCACAGCCTAAAATTGTAGGACAACTTGTTCTATTTGATCTTATTTGATTGTGCACGCCAGGTTGATTGCATTCGTTGAAACAGGGCGGACCATGTGAAGGTTGCAATCTCACACCCCCTCCTTCAATCATGGCTGATCTATCTTGCCCTCTCAACCCCATTCTCCACAACCCCTTCACCTTATTGTCCCAATCTTATTCTCTTGCCACCTTCACTCATTTATCTGGCTTCTCTCTGAATCAAAGATGTTGTGCAGTTGCAGTGCAGTCTATTTTAGGGTGGACCAGCATTACGTTCTGATGTTCAAAGGGGAAGAGCAGCTGTCCCTGAGGGCTGTGTGTTGCATGGTTTAGCACGGATGGTGTAGGTCGAGTCTTGAACAATGCTGCATTGAACAGGAAGCCCAGGGTTCAATCTCATTGAATGTCTATCGAGCCTAGTCCGCCCTTCAATCATGGCTAGACACAAAATGCTGGAGAAACATCTATGCGCAGCATCTATGGAGAGAAGGAATAGGCGATGTTTCGGTTCGAGACCTTTCTTCAATCATGGCTGATCTCTGCCACCTAACCCCATTTTCCTGCCTTCTCCCCATAACCCTTGACACCTGTTCTAATCAAGAATGTATCTATCTCTGCCTTAAAAATATCCACTGACTTGGCCTCCACAGCTCTCTGTGGAATTGAGTTCCACAGATGAACTACCCTCTAACTAAAGAAGTTGCTACTCATCTTTCTAAAAGAGCACCCTTTAATTCTGAGGCCAAGACCTCTGGTTCAAAGACTCTCCAACTAGTGGAAACATCCTCTCCACATCCACTCTTGTCTATGCCTTTCATTATTCTGTAAGTCGCAACGAGGTTCCCCGTCAACCTTCTAAACTCCAGCGAGTACAGGCCCAGTGCTATCAAACGCTCATCATATGCTAACCCACTCATTCCTGGGATCATTCTCATAAACCTCCTGTGGACCCTCTCCAGAGCCGGCACATCCTT
This sequence comes from Leucoraja erinaceus, assembly GCF_028641065.1. NCBI lineage: Eukaryota > Metazoa > Chordata > Chondrichthyes > Rajiformes > Rajidae > Leucoraja > Leucoraja erinaceus. The sequence continues at coordinate 243,934 of NW_026576718.1, read as the reverse complement.
CCTCAGATATGGGGCCCATATTTGCTCACAATATTCCAAATGTGGCCTGACCAGCGCCTTATAGAGCCTCAGCATTACATCCCTGTTTTTGTACACAAGCCCTCTGGTTATATATTATTGCTGGTTATATCTCTATGTCTGCAACTTGGCAACTAATAAAGGTTAATAAACCTTATAAACTGATAAACCTCCAAAGGTTCAAACTATAGTTGCAATACTGCAGCTCAAAGTAACAACTCCTCCAGTTGTAAACTGTGCCCTTTGAAAGCAGTCGTGCCTCAAAGTAGGAAGATTGTAGATTCAGACCACACTGTGGAACACAAATGGGGGAAGTGTAGAAAGGAACTACAGACGCTGGTACAAAGTGAAGATGGACGCAAAGTGCTGGAGTAACTCAGCACAGAATCAGGCCTTTCAGCCCACCGAGTCCGTGCCTGTAAAACCATGAAGGCAGAGGGAGAAAAGGAATCTTGCTGCATGCAAGTAGTGGACAAGTAATCATAGAAACATATAAAATTATAAAAGGACTGGACAAGCTAGATGCAGGAAAAATGTTCCCCATGTTGGGCGAGTCCAGAACCAGGGGCCACACACAGTCTTGGAATGAAGGGGAGGTCATTTAAGACTGAGGTGAGAAAAAACGTTTTCACCCAGAGAGTTGTGAATTTATGGAATTCCCTGCCACAGAGGGCAGTGGAGGCCAAGTCACTGGATGGTTTTAAGAGAGAGTTAGATAGAGCTCTAGGGGCTAGTGGAGTCAAGGGATATGGGGAGAAGGCAGGCATGGGTTATTGAAAGGGGACGATCAGCCATGTTCACATTGAATGGCGGTGCTGGCTCGAAGGGCCGAATGGCCTCCTCCTGCACCTATTTTTTATGTCTATGTCTATGTCTAAGTAAGAATCTGCTTTTTAAAGGACAAAGGATTTTTAAAAAGTCAGTGGGAAGAAGTTAGAGTTGCAGTTTGAGAGTGCTAATTGTGGAGGAGAGACATTAGAGTGAAGTAGGTGTCCGCTAGGCTTAGCTGGAGATAGTTTGCAGTGGACAGAAGGGATGGCAGACTGGCGGAGAGCGGCCTGTTGGGAGCTGCCGTGTTGCGAGGAAGTGCCGTGTGGAGAAAAAGATGATGTTTCCGGTCGAGACCCTTCTTCAGTTTGAAGAGGACCTCCACCCGAAATGTCACCTATTTCCTTCGCTCCATAGATGCTGCCTCACTCACTGAGTTTCTCCAGCATTTTTTATCTACCTTCGATTTTTCCGGGATCTGCAGTTCTTTCATAAATGCGTGGAGGGAAAGTGCTTCTTGAGGCTTTGGCTAGTGCTGTGTGCAGGGAAAGTGCATCTCGAGGTTTTGGCCCGGGAGGCATCGGGGGAGGGGCTGAGGAGACCTGCAAAACCTTGAGCAGCAATAAGAAAGAAGCTTGCAGATGGATTGTGAGAGATGCGATGCAGGATCACGCGACGTGCCGCAGCTGCACAATGTCCGAGCTGGCGGACCCCTTGGTTAATCATGGTAACCACATCAGCAGCAAGGAAGTAAGTTTATTTGCCAAGTATTCACACACACGGAATTTGCCTTGGTGCTCCGCCTACAAGTAACAACATGACATACAGTGACAGTTACGAATGACTCTGAAACCCGCTGAGAAATTGCCCAACGCATCACCGGTTCCTCGCTCCCCTCCATTGAGTCTGTCCAAAGCAAGCGCTGTCTGCGGAGGGCGCTCAGCATCGCCAAGGACTGCTCTCACCCCAACCATGGACTGTTTACCCTCCTACCATCCGGGAGGCGCTACAGGTCTCTCCGTTGCCGAACCAGCAGGTTGAGGAACAGCTTCTTTCCACTCTACTCAACAACGTACCTCGGTGACTGCCAATCACCACCCCCCCCCGGACACATATTATTATTTATTCAAATCGTTTGCTATGTCGCTCTTCCAGGGAGATGCTAAATGCATTTCATTGTCTCTGTACTGTACACTGACAATGACAATTAAAATTGAATCTGAATCTGAATCTGAATCTGAAAGCACTAAACATTAATAATAATAAAACATGAATGATAAAACGCCATTGATCAAGCAAAAATACCAGATCAAAGGGAGGCTACAGATTTTTGGCTGTTGAGTAGAAATGCTGGTTGATTGAAGAACTAATACTGAAGGTGGACACCTGGAGACTGAGCTTCAGACTCTGAAGCACATGAGGGATGGGGAGAATTAAGCGGACGCTGTGTTTCTGGAGGCAGGTACGCCTGCTAGAATAACTGCTTCCAACGTGGTCCATGGTGACATGGAGGGTGTGACTGCCAGTGAGGACAGAGGTGAGGACTGAGTTAGACGACTGTAGGTAGGATGCGCAACCCGACCCGGGCACCGTGACTGGGGGCCATTCCAGAGGGAACAGGGGAGAAAAATGTAGTTGATATTGAGACCCGAAACGTCACCTATTCTTTTGCTCCATAGATGCTGCCTCACCTGCTGAGTTTCTCCAGCATTTTTGTCTACCTTTGATTTTTCCAGCATCTGCAGTTCCTTCTTAAACTATACATAAGCACTTCGATACATCGATACATCTTAGATCAGCATCTCGGATACGGTACTGGTGTATAGCAGTAGTTCACTGAGACGGTATACAGAGTCGCCAGTTTGCGGACCATATCCAAGTCCCAGTTGTTGTAAGTGCAGGGATCTTGAATTGACCGTGAAGGCCCGTTGTCCTGGCGACGTCGCAGGGTTGGCCTGGCCAAGCGTGGCCGTGGTGTTCTCCGCCACCACTGTAGGCCGCGTGCAGTCCACATACTCGGCCTGATGTCGCGGCGCCTGGTCCAGCCGAGCTCCGCAGTGTCTAGCGGGGGGGGGGGGCCAGGAGGGAGTGAACAGCCTGGACAGGGGGGAGTGGGCTGCTGGAGACCCTGCAGTTACCTGTGGCTCGGCTAGACCGGGCGCCACTCCCTCCGCAGCGGGCGAGCTGGACGGTCCGTGCGGGCCCCGGTCTGCAGCATCGCTCCACGGACCACAGCCGATGAATTCCCGGTCTCCGGCGACGTGCCGGTGAGGTTCTCCTTCCTTGGTTCTTGGTGCTTGGTGCTTGGTCCTCCAAAATATTCCAAATGGAATTTAAACTGGAGATGGCGGAGGGTGGACTTAAGCCAAAAAAAGGGCCCTTGGAGAAGAAGAGCTACCTTAAATTTAGTTGCGTCTAGTTGGGTAACTAGGGTGAAGACTATTCCAGGCTTTAATTGTGCGGGGGAAGAATGAATTGCTGTACACATCTGTCTTGGTAGCTGGTATCTCAAATTGGATAGAATGGGATAGACTCGCCTTTTTGATCACGGTTGCTCCCCTGCCAGGTAAGTGGGCCTGGGCCTCCTCCATTGTCAGAGAGAGAGGCCCAGCGCAAAGTGAGCAAAGCTGCGGGCGTGCCGGTTCCCCGTCTGCAGAGCTGGACCTTGCAGGGGTGTTCTCGGGGGTCTTCTCGCCGGCCCCTCTGGTGGGTCTATCTCGGCTTGCCTGCACTCCCTCCTCCTGAACCTATTCTCTTTCCTCTCCGTACAGTGCCGCCAACGGAATGACCACCATGTCGCACGAGTACCTGAAGGCCAGCTATCCTTTGGACCTGGAGGCTGTCAAGGCCGGAGCCACCACCCTCCCACACCTCAACAAAGCATTGGTCACATCCTGCAAGAGGCTCAACAGGTAGGCTCAACAGGTGTAACGGCTATACAACACACAACCAGTATAGGAGTAAAAAGGTTCTTCTGCAGTTGTATAGGGCTCTGATGAGACCACATCTGGAGTATTGTGTACAGTTTTGGTCTGCTAATTTGGGGAAGGACATCCTTGTGATTGAGGCAGTGCAGCGTAGGTTCACGAGATTGATCCCTGGGATGGTGGGACTGTCATATGAGGAAAGATTGAAAAGACTAGGCTTGTATTCACTGGAGTTTAGAAGGATGAGGGGGTATTCTATAGAAACATATAAAATTATAAATGGACTGGACAAGCTAGATGCAGGAAAAATGTTCCCAATGTTGGGCGAGTCCAGAACCAGGGGCCACAGTCTTAGAATAAAGGGGGGGCCATTTAAGACTGAGGTGAGAAAAAACTTTTTGTGACAGAGTGCTGGAGTAACTCAGCGGGTCAGGCAGCATCTGTGGAGAACCTGGATAGGTGGCATTTCACAGAGTGCTGGAGTAACTCAGCGGGTCAGGCAGCATTTGTGGAGAACATGGATAGATGACGTTTCACAGAGTGCTGGAGTAACTCAGCGGGTCAGGCAGCATCTGTGGAGAACATGGATAGGTGACGTTTCACAGAGTGCTGGAGTAACTCAGTGGGTCAGGCAGTATTTCTGGAGAAGCTAATCGGGTGGGGAAAGTTTTAACAGGACCCTGAGAGGTAATCTTTCCACACAAACGGTGGTGGGTGTATAGGAATGAGCTGCCAAGGGACTTGAGGCTGAGACTATCACAACGTTTAAGAAACAATTAGACAGGTACATGGATTGGACAGATTTAGAGAGATTATGGACCAGGTGGGACTAGTGTAGATGGGGCATGTTGGTCAGTGTGGGCAAGTTGGGCTGAAGGGCCTGTTTCCATGCTGTATCACTCTATGACTGACCCATATGGATGATTGACGTTTCTGGTCGGGTCCCTTCTTTCAGTTCAAGATTGTTTGCATTTATAACGAGAGCAGAAAGGGTACAGTGTGGATGCACTTGCCTAGAATCAAAATGGAGTTCTCTCCTCTCCTCCACTCCACTCCTCTCTCCTCTCCTCTCCCCTCCCCTCTCCTCTCCTCTCCTCTCCTCTCTTCTCCTCTCCTCTCCTCTCCTCTCTCCTCTCCTCCCCTTCCCTCTCCTCTCCCCTCCCCTCTCCCCTCCCCTCTCCTCTCCTCCCCTCTCCTCCCCTCTCCTCTCCTCTCCCATCCCTCTCCTCTCTCCCCTCTCCTCCCCGCTGAGCCACACCAGCATTTTGTGTCTATCAAGATGGAGCTGCGTGTTCCCCTTGCCGTGGCCCGGCTGCCTGCTTGAACGGGCCAGGCGAGGTGTGGAGAAAAGCTCCAGTGTTTGCAGCTCGGCCACAGGCTGGCGAGAGGAAGTGATTCATGTGTTGTTGCAGCTGCAGACCGCGGGAGGACTCGGAGTACAGAGCCCCTCTTCTCCACCGACCAACCCCTCCATCCCTCCTTGTGTTTCTTGGCCTGGAAGGAACGGCGACTTGGTCCAGTCGCCTGGGTCCAGCTGTCAACAGAACTGCCACGGCTGTCTTTACGTTCCCCATGTGTCAACTACTGCTATACACCAGTACTGTATCTGAGATGCTGATCTAAGATGTATCGAAGTGCTTATGTATAGTTTAAGAAGGAACTGCAGATGCGGGAAAAATCAAAGGTAGACAAAAATGCTGGAGAAACTCAGCGGGTGAGGCAGCATCTATGGAGCAAAGGAATAGGTGACATTTTGGGTCTCAATAACAACATTTTTCTCCCCTGTTCCCTCTGGAATGGCCCCGAGTCACGGTGCCCTGGTCGGGTTGTGCATCCTACCTACAGTCGTCTAACTCAGTCCTCACCTCTGTTCCCCTGCCTGCCTCACTGGCAGTCACACCCTCCATGTCACCACGGACACGCTAGAGCCAGGAAACATGTTCCCGATGTTGGGGGGAGTCCAGAACCAGGGCCCACAGTTTAAGAATAAGGGGAAAGCCATTTAGAACGGAGACGAAGAAACACTTTTTCTCATAGAGAGTGGTGAGTCTGTGGAATTCTCTGCCTCAGAGGGCGGTGGAGGCCGGTTCTCTGGATGCTTTCAAGAGAGAGCTAGATAGGGCTCTTAAAAATAGCGGAGTCAGGGGGTATGGGGAGAAGGCAGGAACGGGGTACTGATTGGGGATGACCAGCCATGATCACATTGAATGGCGGTGCTGGCTCGAAGGGCAGAATGGCCTAATCCTGTAACTGTTGTCTATTGTCTATTGATAACAATTGGGCCATCCACAGTGTACAGGGAATAAAGTGCAGGAAAGAATGGAAGGGAGGTTGGTTTGTGTAATGCTCTCGGCTGTGTTGTAGGTGGTCGACCAGGTGAACGTCGGTTGTCGCCAGTTTCCCCGGCGAGCCGCTACGACTGTGACAGTCCTCGGCGGTTGGCTAAAAAGATCACCAAGCGGGACAAGCCCAGAAGGGTACAAAGCGCATGTAAGGTGTGAAAAGGACAGATCAAAGCAGATGAGGATAAAGGAATTGTGGAATGGATCATTGTTGGCTTCGAGGAAGGTGACACGGAGACACACAAACAGTGAAATTAACCAGGTGGACAATGAAACTAGTCGGGGAACTAGGGTGGGGGAGTGATGGAGAGTGAGGCAAAGCAAGGGTTACTTATGCTATGTTTAAGAAGGAACTGCCGATGCTGGAAAATCGAAGGTAGACAAATATGCTGGAGAAACTCAGCGGGTGAGGCAGCGCCTTCCTCACAAATGTCACTGTACCAATTGGTACATGTCACAATAAATGTCTCTTGTCTTGCCTATGGAGCGAAGGAATAGGGGACGTTTCGGGTCGAGACCCTTCCGGGTCTCGACCCGAAACGTCACCTATTCCTTCGCTCCATAGACGCTGCCTCACCCGGCTGAGTTTTCTCCAGCATTTGTGTCTCCCTCCGTTACTTATGCTATGGTATTTATGTCTCCTATAACATGCCCGGTTCATACAAATAGTCGTCGTGAACAACCTGTCGGTAATTTACTTCTCTTTGCAGTGAAGTTGATAAAGTCCTGGCTGGCTTGGAGATTCTATCGAAGATATTTGACCAGCAGAGTTCTCCATTGCTGACACGCTTAATACAGCAGGTACTGACTGCGATTGTTTCGATGTGCGGTGGGTGGGTGGGGGGGGGGGGGGGGTTTAGTGGGGGCTGTGATACTTTGTCTTTGAGATGACCATTAACAATGTCTCTCAACATCCGCCCTCCCGCCCCGTACCATCGCACGCTCCTGGGGTCAGACACATGGAGGGAAGCATCTCCTCAAGTTCTGGTTGCGTTTTAGGCCCACGGTTTTGGTATTTGGGCACAGGGCGAGGTTCAAAGGTTCAAAGGTTATTTTATTAGTCACATACATCTAGTGTAGTGAAATTCTTGTTGCCAGTGCAGCACATAAAGAAAGAATACAGACATAACATTAATAAAGAACTTTAAACATAAAAACATCCCCCCACAATGGTTCCCATTATGAGGGAAGGCACAGTGTCCAGTCCCCATCCCCAGTTCACCCATAGTCGGGCCTATTGAGGCCTCCGCAGTTGCCTCCACGGAGGCCCGATGTTCCAGGCCGTTCTCGCCGGGTGATGTTGCTCCGGCGTCGGGAGAATCCTCTCAGCGTCACGGGGCACCTGGAACGGCTGCTTCCTTACCGGAGACCGTGGCTTCCGAAGCCGACAAGGCCGCGCCGGATGGAGCTCCACTACTGGCGATCTCGTCGTGGGATCCCAGGCTCCCGATGTTAAAGTCAGCGCCGCCGCCCGCGGCTGGCCGCTCCTCAGACCCGCAGCTCCGCGATGTTTTTATCGGCGATCTCAGCTCAGTGCAGTGACCCCGGGTAGGGCATCGCCCGCTCCGCGATAGCGCTCCAGTGCTGTGCCGCCGCTGAAGCCGAGGTGCTGGGCGGTCCCCGACAGGAAACGCCGCTCCAGGCCCGCTGGTAGGCCGCGAGGACGGGTCGACTGTGCAGCCCGGAGAAAAGCTGCCTCTCCGACCTGGTAGGGACCCTAGAAAAGCAGTTTCCCCCCTTCCACCCGCCCCCCCCCCCCCCCCCCCCCCCCCCCCCCCCCCCCCCCCCCCCCCACATAAAAAAGGCTAGGACTCCAGAACAAAAAACTAACTAAAAAAAAAAAAAGAGAGAGAAAAAACAGACATGCTGCAGGCTGGGCAGCCATACCATACAGGACGGCGCCCCCTGGTCTGTTCCTGGGCCTGACCAAGATGGCCGATCGTGGGTCCAAGCAGCAGGCAGTCGACGGTCACACCAGAGTCGGCTGCCTGCCCCTCTTCCCGGCTGTCGTCTGTGCCCGCGTGTCCCTGGAGAGGGAACACGCAGTGTCCACGGGGACTGTGGGGGCCTTCCGTGAACGCTGGTCGCCGCGGGGCCGGGACGTATGTCTGCGAGCGGATGGTGGGCCACATCTATTGCATGTACACATGGATCCTGCCCCCGTCCCTCCCCAGATGGCAGGCATCAAATCATGAGTTCACCGAAGGTAGACAAAAATGCTGGAGAAACACAGCGGGTGAGGCAGCCTCGTGCCATCCGTGCACCTCTCACCCGCTGAGTTTCTCCAGCATTTTTGTCTGCCTTCGATTTTTCCAGCATCCGCAGTTCTTTCTTAAACGTGTTCACAGAAGGTGCGCGGCTGTGCCGGCGGCTTAGCGCAGGTTGCTGTGCGGCCAAAGATCGGTCGAGCTCGCGCATGGGTTTGGGTTACGGGCCACATTCGGCCCTGGGGCCGTACGTTTGCCAACCTTTGCACTATTGTACCTTAATGATTGCCTGATGTAATGTGACTATTGCAAGTCTTTGTACCTTCTGGAACACTGCAAATTGAAATTACTGAATAAAGTCCTGGTAAGGAAATAAAAACCCTCTACACCGTCCCGTCACACGCACCTAGGGTCTAACACAGAGTGGCACAGAGTGACGGGCCGGCACGGTGGAACAGCGGTAGAGTTGCTGCCTCACAGCGCCAGAGACCCGGCTTCCATCCCGACGACGGGTGCTGCCTGTACGGAGTTTGCATGTTCTCCCTGTGACCGCGTGGGTTTTCTCCGGGCGCTCCGGTTTCCTCCCACTCTCCAAAGACGTGCAGGTTTGTAGGTTAATTGTGCCCTTTCAAGAGAGAGCTAGATAGGGCTCTTAAAAATAGCGGAGTCTGGGGATATGGGGAGAAGGCAGGAACGGGGTACTGATTGGGGATGATCAGCCATTATCACATTGAATGGCGGTGCTGGCTCGAAGGGCCGAATGGCCTACTCCTGCACCTATTGTCTATTGTTTATTGTAAAGTTTTAAATGATCTCTTGTGTGTGTCGGACAGTGTTTGTGTACGGCGTGAGTGCTGGTTGGTGCGGACTCGATGGGCCGAAGGGCCTGTTTCCATGCTGTATGTGTATGGTCCAAAGTGCAAAGACTGGGTGGGCCGAAGGGCCTGTTTTGAACAGTTCAAAGGCTTCTCGCACTGGTGAATGAGTGAGTCACTCCGAGTCTTTCACGCTTTTCTCACAGGCCAGCTGTCAGGGTGGAGACCAGGAGCTGGAGAACCTGGTGATGAAGCTGTCCGTGCTGAAGGACCTGCTGTCATCCATGGAGCGCAAGGTGCGTGCGATGTACATCCACCGTGGTGCTCGGACACACACCCTCACCACCACAAACACAGCTCCACACACACACTCTCCCCCTCTCTCTCCTCCCTCTCCCCTCTCTCTCTCCCCCTCTCATCCTCTATCCCCCCCCCCCTCTCCCCTCTCCCCTCTCCCCTCTCCCCTCTCTCCTCTCTCTCCTCTCTCCCCTCTCCCCCCTCTCCCCTCTCTCCCCTCTCCCCTCTCTCCTCTCCCCTCTCCCCTCTCCCCTCTCTCCTCTCCCCTCTCTCCCCCCCTCTCCCCTCTCCCCTCTCCCCTCTCCCCTCTACCCTCTCCCCCTCTCCCCTCTCCCCTCTCCCCTCTCTCCCTCTCCCCTGTCCCCCTCCTCCCCCTCTCCCCTCTCCCCCTCTCCCCTCCCCCTCTCCCCTCCCCCTCTCCCCTCTCCCCCCTCCCCTCTCTCCCCTCTCCCCCCTCCCCTCTCCCCTCTCCCCTCTCCCCTCTCCCCTCTCCCCTCTCCCCTCTCCCCTCTCCCCTCTCCCCTCTCCCCTCTCCCCCTCCCCCCCTCTCCCCTCTCTCCCCTCCCCCTCCCCCTCTCCCCTCTCCCCTCTCCCCCCCCTCTCCCCTCTCCCCTCTCTCCCCTCTCCCCCCCCCTCCCCCCCCCCCCCCCCCCCCTCCCCCCTCCCCTCCCCCCCCCCCCCCCCCCCCCCCCCCTGCTCCCCTCTCTCCCTCTCCCCTCTCCCCCCCCCCCCCCCCCCCCCTCTCCCCTCTCCCCTCTCCCCTCTCCCCTCTCCCCTCTCCCCTCTCCCCTCCCCCGCTCCCCTCTCCCCCGCTCCCCTCTCCCCCCTCTCCCCTCTCCCCTCTCCCCTCTCCCCTCTCCCCCTCTCCCCCTCTCTCCCCTCTCCCCTCTCCCCTCTCCCCTCTCCCCTCACTCCCCTCTCCCACCCCCTCCCTCTCCCTCTTTCGCTCACTCTCCCCCTCTCTTTCCCCCTCTCTCTTTCACGTGCTGTCAGCCTTGTTCACAGCTTGCCCCGCCCACCTCTCTAACGATGACGTTATTTCTCCACCACTGCGGTGGTGTGGTGACAATGTGCTCAGTCTTATCACTGTCGTGATCATCAGCACAAACACTATTTTTATATCTCTCTTTACCCTTGTGCTGAGAAAGCTATGATTGATATGACTAGGCCTTCCTGTGGGCGTTCTGGCGTTTGAGGATGATAGTGTATGAGATTGGCCATCTGTTCAGTCTGATGAAGGGTCTCGGTCTGAAACATTCAGTCTGGAGAAGGGTCTCAACCCGAAACGTTGCTTATTCCTATGCCAGGAGGCTGCAAGGTGACTTGGATAGGCTGGGTGAGTGGGCAAATGCATGGCAGATGCAGTATAATGTGGATAAATGTGAGGTTATCCACTTTGGTGGCAAAACCAGGAAAGTAGACTATTATCTGAATGGTGGCCGATTAGGAAAAGGAGACGAGACCTGGGTGTCATGGTACACCAGTCATTAAAAGTAGGCATGCAGGTGCAGCAGGCAGTGAAGAAAGCGAATGGTATGTTAGCATTCATAGCAAAAGGATTTGAGTATAGGAGCAGGGAGGTTTTACTGCAGTTGTACAGGGTCTTGGTGAGACCACACCTGGAGTATTGCGTACAGTTTTGGTCTCCTAATCTGAGGGAAGACATTCTTGCCATAGAGGGAGTACAGAGAAGGTTCACCAGACTGATTCCTGGGATGTGAGGACTTTCATATGAAGAAAGATTGGATAGACTTGGCTTGTACGCGCTAGAATTTAGAAGACTGAGAGGGGATCTGATAGAAACTTACAAAATTCTTAAGGGGTTGGACAGGCTAGATGCAGGAAGATTGTTCCCAATGATGGGGAAGTCCAGGACAAGGGATCACAGTTTAAGGATAAGGGGGAAGTCTTTTAGGACCGAGATGAGAAAAACATTTTTCACACAGAGAGTGGTGAATCTGTGGAATTATCTGCCACAGAATGTAGTTGAGGCCAGTTCATTGGCTATATTTAAGGGAGTTAGATGTGGCCCTTGTGGCTAAAGGGATCAGGGGGTATGGAGAGAAGGCAGGTACAGGATACTGAGTTGGATGATCAGCCATGATCATATTGAATGGCTGTGCAGGCTCGAATGGCCTACTACTGCACGTATTTTTATGTTTCTATGACACAGAAAGCTGTATATTTCAGCGGAGCAGGTAGCATCTCTAGAGAGAAGGAATGGGTGACGTTTCGGGTCGACCCTTCAGACTCATTCCTAATTTGGGTGAGGATGAGAGTTTATCAAAACTTCCGTGTCAGGAAAACCTGAGACGTCAGGTTTTGAGGAAGGACATTCTTGCTATTGAGGGAGTGCAGCGTAGGTTCACCAGGTTAATTCCCGGGATGGCGGGCTGTCATATGCTGAGAGAATGGAGCAGTTGGGCTTGTACACTCTGGAGTTTAGAAGGATGAGAGGGGATCTCATTGAAAAGGTTATTGAAGATTGTTAAGGGTTTGGACACGGAAACATGTTCCCAATGTTGGGGGAGTCCAGAACCAGGGGCCACAGGATCGTGCTGGCTCGAAGGGCCGAATGGCCTACTCCTACACCTATTATCTATTGTCTATTGTCAGTGTGATTCCAAGTGGAATTAGTGTTAGGTTATTATTAGTCTCTTAGACTCTTGACTTTCTAAAAGTCTAATGTCTGGTTTCTTATTGCCACTTGTACCGAGATCCAGTGAATAGTTTTTGTTTGCATGCTATCATGAATAGATCGGGTAGATGCAAGAATCTCTTGCCCAGAGTAGCGGAATCGAGGACCAGAGGACATAGGTTCAAGGTGAAGGGGAAAAGATATAAGGAATCCAAGGGGTAACTTGTTCACACAGTGGGTGTATGGAACGAGCTGCCAGACGAGGTAGTTGAGGCTGGGACTATCCCATCATTTAAGAAACAGTTAGACAGGTACATGGATAGGACAGGTTTGGAGGGATATGAACCAAGCACAGGCAGGTGGGACTAGTGTAGCTGGGACATTGTTGGTCGGTGTGGGCATGTTGGGCCGAAGGGCCTGTTTCCACACTGTATCACTCTGTGACTCTATGCAGTTAAATCAGAAGACACATGATCATAAAGCAAACTAGACCAGCTGAGATGGGACATGTTGGCCATGTTGAACCTGGTTCTAGTTGTTTGAATCAGTGACTGAAAGGCCAAAGGGACTAAACAATCTCCTGTTCTTTCTAACCTTACTCGTGTATCTACTTTAGTTCATAAGGTCTGGGAGTAGAATTAGGCCATTCGTCCCATCAAGTCTACTCCGCCATTCAATCATGGCTGATCTATCTCTCCCTCTTAACCCCATTCTCCTGCCTTCTCCCCGTAACCCCCAACGCCTGCACCAATCAAGAATCAGTCAATTTAGTCATGATGTCAAAAGGAATAGCGGGTTTAGAATCAGCCATTCGACGGATCAAATCCGCCATTCAATCATGGCCAATCTATCTCTCCCTCCTAACCCCATTCTCCTGCCTTCTCCCCTCTGGCTCTGTGAGGCAGCAGCTTTTCCGCTGCCCAGTGTATTAACCAGTATCTTCAGTTCCATCTACACCAAGGTACGAAAGTAAGAAATAGGTTCGGCCCTTCGAGCCAGCACCGCCATTCAATATGATCATGGATAAGAATGAATGAATACGTTTATTGGCCGAGTATTCACATACAAAGAATTTGCCTTGATGCTCCGCCCGCAAGTTACAACATGAAATACAGTGAATGTTAGCAATGACACAAAACATTAAACATTAATAATAAAAAATGGCTGATCATCCAAAATTAGTTCCCTTTTCCTGCTTTCTCCCCATATCCCTTGATTGTTTAAGAATAAGGGGTAAGCCATTTAGAACGGAGACGAGGAAACACTTTTTCTCGCCGAGAGTTGTGAGTGTGGAATTCTCTGCCTCAGAGGGCGGTGGAGGCCGGTTCACTGGATGCTTTCAAGAGAGAGCTAGATAGGGCTTTTAAAAATAGCGGAGTCATGGGATATGGGGAGAAGGCAGGAACGGGGTACTGATTGGGGATGATCAGCCATGATCACATTGAATGGCGGAAGCGTTGAATGGCCTACTCCTGCACCTATTGTCTATTGTCTATTGATTACTTTAGCCCCAAGAGCTAAATCTAACTCTCTCTTGAAAAGCCTTTCCCTCTTGCTCAGCTGCCGTGCATGCTTGAGTTAGACAATAGACACTAGACAGTAGGTGCAGGAGTAGGCCATTCGGCCCTTCGAGCCAGCACCGCCAGTTCTGCGGTATTTTCCACTTGTCCACTTTTGCTGGACGTGAGTCGGCCTTTGGTGAATTGTGGTTTTGTTTCTCCATCAGTTTGGCAGCTGATAAAGTCTCAACGCGTGCACAACAAGCTAGGAATTGTGTTCGAGAAGGACAAGGACAAGACGCAGAGGAAAGACTTCATCTTTGAAACCACGAGGGTGAGTTTGTTTGCCTTCCTTGGGGTTATTCCAAGAGCTTCAGTCCGGATGTGGATTCAGTATCATGGTGTCTTACAGCACGGAAAAAGGCCTTCCGGCCCTACTTGTCCATACTCACTGAGATGCCCCCATCTAAACTAGACACCGAGTGCTGGAGTAACTTAGCGGGTCAGGCAGCATCTCTGAATAAAAAAAGGTTGGGCGACGTTTTGTGTCGGGGCCCTTCTTCAGACTGAAAGTGGAGGGGACAAAGTTCTGACCCATTCTTTTTCCCCAGAGATGCTGCTTGACCCGCTGAGTTACTCCAGCACTCTGTGAAACGTCACCTATCCATGTTCTCCACAGATGCTGCCTGACCCGCTGAGTTACTCCAGCACTCTGTGTCTATCTTCGGTATAAGCTAGCATCTGCATTTCCTTCCCAAACCCCATCTGAACTAGTTCCATTTGCCAGCGTTTGGCCCATATCCCTCTCAACCATCGTGAAGTGGGTGCTGTCCATGCTCTCCACAGATGCTGCCTGACCCGCTGAGTTACTCCAGCACTCTGTGAAACATCACCTATCCATGTTCCACACAGATGCTGCCTGACCCGCTGAGTTACTCCAGCACTCTGTGAAACGTCACCTATCCATGTTCTCCACAGATGCTGCCTGACCCGCTGAGTTACTCCAGCACTCTGTGAAACGTCACCTATCCATGTTCTCCACAGATGCTGCCTGGCCCGCTGAGTTACTCCAGCACTCTGTGAAACGTCACCTATCCATGTTCCCCACAGATGCTGCCTGACCCGCTGAGTTACTCCAGCACTCTGTGAAACGTCACCTATCCATGTTCCCCACAGCTGCTGCCTGACCCGTTGAGTTACTCCAGCACTCTGTGTCTATCTTCGGTATAAGCTAGCATCTGGAGTTCCTTCCCACACCCCATCTGAACTAGTTCCATTTGCCAGCGTTTGGCCCATATCCCTCTCAAATATCGTGAAGTGGGTGCTGTCTGTGTCAAGTTGGCGTGTTCTCGCTGTGAACGAGTGGCTGTTTTTTTGTGTTTCCTCCCACAAGGGGGGATATGGGGAGGGGGGGGTGTTAATAACATGAGAGAATGATGTTGGATTAGATGAGTGGATGAATGTAAAGATGTGGTCAACAGTCAGTGTGGACTTGGTGGGCGTGATTAGCTGCCCTGTTTCTGTGCTGTGTCTCTATCTATCTGTCCATCTTAATTCTCCCCCCCCCCCCCCCCGTACAGAAGCGAGAGGCGTTTTGCCAACTGCTGCAGCTGATGAAGAACAAACATTCGAAGCAGGATGAACCCGACATGATTTCCATCTTCATCGGCTCCTGGAACATGGGTAAGTGTCACAGAGTGATCCAACGTGGAAACTGGCCCTTCGGCCCGACGTGTCCACTCTGGCCAACATGTCCCGGCTACACTCGTCCCACCTGCCCGCGTTTGGTCCGTATCCCTCCAAGCGTGTCCTATCACTGTGAAATTATTTGCCACAGATGGCTGTGGAGACCAAGTTAGTGGATATTTTTAAGGCAGAGATAGGTAGATACGGATGTCAGAGGTTATGGGGAGAAGGTAGGAGAATGGGGTTAGGAGGGAGAGATAGATCAGCCACGATTGAATGGCGGAGTAGAGTTGATGGGCCGTATGGCCTAATTCTGTTCTTATGCACTATCTGACCGTATGACCTTAACCATGTACCTGTCTAACTGTTTCTTAAATGTTGGCATAGTCCCAGTCTCAACTGCCTCCGCCCACCACCCTTTGTGTGAAGAAATTACCTCTCGGATTCCTTTTAAATCGTTTCCCCTTCACCTTAAACCTTCAGTATGTCCTCTGGTCCTCGATTCCCCTACTCTGGGCAAGAGACTCTGTCTGTCTACCCGATCTATTCCTCTCATGATTTCATACACCTCTATATGATCTCCCCTCATTCTCCTGCATGGAATAGAGACCCAGCCTACTCAACCTCTCCCTATAGCACACACCCTCTAGTCCTGGCAACATCCTCGTAAATCTTCACTGCACCCTTTCCAGGTTGACAATATCTTTCCTATAACATGGTGCCCAGAACTGAACACTATACTCTAAATGCAGCCTCACCAACGTCTTATACAACTGCAACATGACCTCCCGACTTCTATACTGATTAGGGTCGTAGAGCCATGGGGCTGTGCAGCACGGAAACAGGCCCTTCAACCCAACCTGTCCATGCCAACCAACTTTTCCACTGCCAGGGTGAGGTCACATGCAAATTGGAGGAAGAGCACCTCATATTTCGCCTGGGTAATTTAAACCCCAGCGGTATGAACAATTTCAGGTAGTCCCTGCTTTCTCCCTCCTTCCCCTCCCCTTCCCAGCTCTCCCACAGCCCACTGTCTCCGCCTCTTCCTACCCCCACATCAGTCTGAAGAAGGGTCTCGACCTGAAACGTCACCATTCCTTCTCTCCATGGATGCTGCCTCACCCGCTGAGTTACTCCAACATGTTTTTGTGCTTGGCCGGAATTTTGAAACGCATCTCTCTCTAAAATATTTCCCGAACTTAGGAAGTGCCCCGCCTCCGAAAATCATGGCGTCGTGGCTGGTGTCGAGGGGGATGGGGAAAGCCCTGGACGAGATGACGGTCACCATCCCGCACGACATCTATGTCATCGGCACCCAGGAGAACTCTGTGGCGGACAAGGAGTGGGTGGACTTTATTCGAGGCGGCTTGAAGGAGTGCACCGACCTGGACTTCAAGCCGGTAAGATCTGCTGCGTGTAGGGCCGCCAACTGTCCCGTATTAGCCGGGACATCCCCTATATTGGGCTAAATTGGTTTGTCCCTTGTCCCGGATTTGACCGCTGCTACTCGGGTCGAGGGGACTGTCGGGTCGGAGCGATGTGTCCGGCCCCCCGTCTCACCCCAGTGGCCACAGGATTTGGGGTGAGGGAGGAACTGAAGGAAATAAATCCACTAGGCAGGAAATAGTGTTGGACAATCAATAGGTGCAGGAGTAGGCCTTTCGGCCCTTCGAGCCAGCACCGCCATTCAATGTGATCATGGCTGATCATCCCCAATCAGTACCCCGTTCCTGCCTTCTCCTCCATATCCCCTGACTCCGCTATCTCTAAGAGCCCTATCTAGCTCTCTCTTGGAAGTATCCAGAGAACCGGCCTCCACCTGAGGCAGAGAATTCCACAGACTCACAACTCCCTGTGAGAAAAAGTGTTTCCTCGTCTCCGTTCTAATGGGTAGACTGATGGGACTGAAGGCTGTTAAATCCCCAGGGCCTAATGGTCTGCATCCCAGGGTACTTAAGGAAGTGGCTCTAGAAATGCGTGGACGCATTGGTGATAATTTTCCAATGTTCGATAGATTCTGGATCAGTTCCTGCGGATTGGAGGGTAGCTAATGTTATCCCACTTTTTAAGAAAGGCGTGAGAGAGAAAATAGGTGGAGGCCGGTTCTCTGGATACTTTGAAGAGAGTGCTAGATAGGGCTCTTAAAAGGGTACTGATTGGGGATGATCAGCTATGATCGCATTGAATGGCGGTGCTGGCTCGTAAGGGCTGAATGGCCTACTCCTGCACCTATTGTTTATTGTCAACCGTCCTGACGTAGTGCAGCCCGTGGAGTGCAGCAGCAGCAGCAGCAGCGCCTCGCCCATGGCCCCATCGGTCGGTCGGCACCCCGGCCAGCTGTCCGACCTTCGGACCTTCGCTGACCGCCGACACCACTACCACCCCCTCCTTCTCACGGCGAATCATCGGTTCACGAGTTGGACGGGGCGCCGGACTTTGCGCACGGCCCCCGGGCCAAAACTCCT
The DNA here is from genome assembly GCF_028641065.1 of Leucoraja erinaceus. Lineage (NCBI taxonomy): Eukaryota > Metazoa > Chordata > Chondrichthyes > Rajiformes > Rajidae > Leucoraja > Leucoraja erinaceus. The sequence continues at coordinate 226,272 of NW_026576718.1, read as the reverse complement.
CAGCTGGCCCCGCCGGCTGGGCTTTGTGTACAGTCCAGCACCCGGGGCCAACTCATCATTCACCCAGACACGGCCCAGTCGCTCAACGAATTGCCGTGGGGAATTTGTCCCGTATTTTGACCTGTTGTCCCTTATTTGGGAGTGAGGAAGTTGGCGACTCTAGCTGCGTGACCTCAGATAGGGTTACAGTTCATATAACCGGGGCAGAATCAGGCCATTCGGTCCATCAAGTCTACTCCGCCATCCAATCATGGCGGATATAACTCTGTTTAAGAGGAACTGCAGATGCTGGAAAATCGAAGGTAGACAAAAATGCTGGAGAAATCAGCGGGTGAGGCAGCGTCTATGGAGGATATTACTTTGGCATCTATGTTGGATATAACTTTCCCTATCTACCTCATTCTCCTGCCTTTTCCCCATTGCCTCTGATACCCGTACTAATCAATCTCCATCTTAAATCTTAAATACCCACTCACTTGGCCCCTTCCGCCGTCTGTGGCAATGAATTCCATGGATTCACTCGACCTGAAACATCACCCATTCCTTCTCTCCAGAGATGCTACCTGTCCCGCTGAGACTCAACAGGTTATAAGGTCAAACGTGATAGGAGCACAATTGGGCCATTCGGCCCATAAAGTCTACTCCGCCATTCAATCATGGCTGGTCTATCTCTCCCACTCAACCCCCATTATCCTGCCTTCTCCCCGTAACCCCTGACACCCGTACTAATCAAGAATCTGTCTATCTCCACCTTAAAAATATCCACTGACTTGGCCTCCACAGCCTTCTGCGGCAATGAATTCCACAGATTCAATAACCTCTTAGTAACTAAAGAAATTCCTCCTCATCTCTTTCCTAAAGGGATGTCCTTTAATTCTGAGGCTGTGCCCTCTAGTCCTAGACTCTCCCACCAGGTTTCTATGAGGTCCCCCCCTCTTTCTTCTAAAGTCTGGCCCAGTGCCGACAAACGCTCATCCTATGTTAACCCAACCATTCCTGGGATAATTATTGTAAACCTCCTTCTGGAGCCTCTCTAACGCCAGCACATCCTTCCTCAGATATTGAGCCAAAAACTGCTCGCAATACTCCAGCTCCCTTATAGAGCCTCAGCATTACATCTCTGTTTCTGGTTGAATCTCATTGAAACATGTAAGATTATTAAGGGTTTGGACACGCTAGAGGCAGGAAACATGTTCCCAATGTCGGGGGAGGCCAGAACCAGGGGCCACAGTTTAAGAATAAGGGGTAAGCCATTTAGAACGGAGACGAGGAAACACTTTTCCCCACAGAGAGTTGTGAGTCTGTGGAATTCTCTGCCTCAGAGGGCGGTGGAAGCTGGTTCTCTGGATGCTCTTAAAGATAGCGGAGTCAGGGGATGTGGGGAGAAGGCAGGAACCGGGTATTGATTGTGGATGATCAGCCATGATCATCCCCATATTTAAGAGAGAGTTAGATAGAGCTCTAGGGGCTAGTGGAGTCAAGGGATACGGGGAGAAGGCAGGCACGTGATAATCAATTGATAGGGACCAAGTCAGCCATGATCACAATGAATGGCGGTGCTGGCTCGAAGGGCCGAATGGCCTACTCCTGCACCTATTGTCTACGTTTCTATCTATGTTTCTATGAACACATTGAATGGCGGTGCTGGCTCGAAGGGCCGAATGGCCTCCTCCAGCACCTATTGTCTATTGTCTAGTCCTTGAATTAAATACTAGCGCTGCGTTTGCCAATGTCCAGTTGACGTCCCTGTTTGCAGATTGCGATGCAGACTCTCTGGAACATTAAGATTGCCGTGCTGGTGAAACCGGAGCACGAGAACCGGATCAGCCACGTCAGTACGTCGAGCGTGAAGACCGGCATCGCCAACACCTTGGGTACGTCAGCGGCTGACGGGGCTGCGCCACGCCTTGCGATGCTTCTCTTGTCCACAAGTGTACAAGTGTTTAAGGGGGTGATAGATTGCAACCTTCACGTGGTCCGCCCTGTTTTGACTAAATGCAATCAACTCGACGTGCACAAACAGAAGATGAAATAGAACAAGTTGTCCAACTACTTTAGGCTGTGCACGCCACACGAAAGAAGAAGAAGAAGAAGTGTTTTAAGAAGGAACTGTAGATGTTGGAAAATCGAAAGTGCTGGAGAAACTCAGCGGGTGCAGCAGCATCTATGGAGCGAAGGAAATAGGCAACGTTTCGGGCCGAAACCCTTCTTCAGACTGGAGGAAATAGGCAGCGTTTCGGGCCGAACCCCTTTGGGGTTCGGCCCGAAACGCTGCCTATTTCCTTCGCTCCATAGATGCTGCTGCACCCGCTGAATTTCTCCAGCACTTTTTGTCTACAAATGCACGTCGCAGGAGCAGGGAGGCGGCAACGTGGGAGCAAGCGGCAGACTTGCCCTTAGTCCTCACTTGCTGACGCCAACCAACATGCCTCGTCTACACGATGGGCACAGGGATGGCGCAGTAACGCAGCGGTAGAGTTGCTGCCTTACAGCACCGGAGAGCCGGCTTCGAACCTTATGGCCCTGTCCCACTTAGGAAACCAGAACGGAAACCTCTGGTGACCTTGCGCCCCACCCAAGGTTTCCATGAGTCGCCAGAGGTTTTGGTCACTCGCCTGGAAAGCCTCGACCGAAGCGTGAGCTGCATCTACTGACCAAAGACCCTACAGGATCATTGCTACTGACCGCACACACACGCACACACACGCACGCGCACACACACACACACACACACACACACACACGCTCACACGCACACACACACGCACGCACACACACATACACACACACACACACACACACACACACACACACACACACACACACACACACACGACGCGCACACACACACACACACACACACACACACGCGCACACACACACACACACACACGCGCACACACACACACACACACACACACGCACGCACACACACACACACACACACACGCGCACGCACACACGCGCACACACACACACGCACACACACACGCGCATGCACGCACACACACACACACACGCACACACACACACACACACACACACATCGCGAAGGTGGGGGCCAGGGACAGCAGAGGAGCACTGTCTGCGCAATGAAGAGGAAGGTAAACGACTGCCACAGAGCACGTTAAGTCCTTTAGAGAGCGCGGGAGGGAGAGAAGGGGAGAGAGAATAATAATAATAATAAATTGAATTTAAATAGCGCTTTTTAAGGACTCAAAGTCGCTTTACAAGGCAAGGCAACACAAAAAACAAAAACAAAACACAAACGAACAAAGAAAGAGTAGAGGGAATAGAAGGGGAGAGAAGGGGAGAAGAAGGGGGAGGAAGGGGAGAGACGGGGGGGGGAGAGGGAAGGGGAGGGGGGGGAGAGAGAAGGAGGGGAAAGGAGAGGGAGGAGAAAGGGAGAGAGAGAAGGGGAAAGAGCAGGGCTGAGAGAAAGGGGGAGAAGGGAGAGAAAGGGAGGGGGAGGGGGCGAGGGAGAGAAGGGGGGGCGGGGGAGAGAAGGGGGAGAAGAGGGGAGGAGAGGGGGAGGAGGAAGAGAGGGGGGGAGAAGGGAGAGAGAGATGGGGGGAGAGGAGGAGAGGAGGGGGGAGAGAGAGGGGAGAGAAGGGGAGAGAGGGGGGAGGAGGGGAGAGCGACGGAAGGGGGGAGAGAAAGGGAGGGGATGGAGAGAGAAGGGGGGAGAAGGGAGAGAGAGAGAAGAGAAGGGGAGAAGGGAGGAGAGAAGGGAAGAGAGGGGGAGAAGGGGAAAGAGAAGGGAGAGAGAAGGGAAGGAAGATGGAAGGGGGAGGAGAGAAGGGGGGAGAGAAGGGGAGAGAAGGGGGGAAGAGGGAGCGAAAGGGGAGAGAAAGGGGGGAGAGAGGGGGGGAGAAAGGGGGGAGAGCAGGGGGGAGGAGAAAGGGAGGAGAAAGGGGAGAGGGGGGAGAGGGGGGAGAAGGAGGGAGAGAGAATGGGGAGGGAGAGGGGAGAGAGAGAGAAGGGGCGAGAAGGGGGGAGAGAAGGGGGAGAGAGAGAGCGAGAGAGAGAGAAGGGAGAAGGAGAGGGGGAGCGGGGGGGAGAGAGAATGGGGGAGAAAGGGAGAGAAGGGGAGAGGAGGAGAGGAGAGGAGAAGGGAGAGAAGGGGGGAGAGGGGGGAGAGGGGGGAGAAGGGGAGAGAGAGAAGGGGAGAGAGGGGGGGAAGGAGGGGAGAGAAGGGGAGAGAAGGGGAGAGGGGGAGAGAGAAGGGGAGAGAGAGGGGAGCGAGAGAGAAGGGGGAGAGAGGGGAGAGAGAAGGGGAGAGAAGAGGAGAGAGAAGGGGCGAGAGAGGGAGATGGGGGGGAGGGAGGAGAGAAGGAGGGGAGAGAAGGGGAGAGAGAGAGAGGGAGAGAGGAGAAAGGGGGGAGAGGGGAGGGGAGAAAGGGGGGAGAAGGGAGAGAGAAGAAGAGAGGGGAAAAGAGAGAAAAGGGGGGAGAGAAGGAGAGAAAGAGGGAGAGAGAATGGGAGAAGGAGGAGAGAAGAGGAGAGAGAATGGGAGAGAGAGAGGGAGAGAGAGGGGAAGAGGGAAGAGAGAATGGGAGAGAGAGGGGAGAGAAGGGGGAGGAGAGAAGGGGGAGAAAGGGGGAGAGAGAAGGGGGGAGAAGGGAGAGAGAAGGGGGAGAGAGAGAGAAGGGAGGAGAGAAGGGAGGAGGGGGGAGAGAAGGGAGAAGGGAGCGAGAGGGAAAGAGAAGGGAGAGAAGGGGAGGAGAGAGGGGAGAGAGGGGGGGAGAGGGGGAGAGAGAGGAGAGAAGGGGAGAGAGGGGGGAGAGAAGGGAGAGAGAAGAGAGAGAGAAGGGGGAGAGAAGGGGGGGAGAAGGGGGAGAGAAGGGGGGGGAAGGGGGGAGGAGCCGGAGAGAGAGAGGAGAGAACGGGGGAGAGAAGGGGAGAGAGGAGAAGGGGGGAGAGAAGGGAGAGAGGGAGGGGAGAGAAGGGGAGAGAAGGGGGAGAGAAGGGGGAGAGGAGAGGAGAGAGAGAGAAGAGAGGAGAGAGGGGGAGAGAGGGGGAGAGGAGAGAAGGGGAGGAGGAGGAGAGAGAAAGGGAGGAGAGGGGAGAGAGGGGGGAGAGAAGGGGGAGAAAGGAGGAGAGAGAAGGGGGAGGGGGGAGAGATGGGGGAGAGAGAATGGGAGGAGAGGGGGAGAGAGGGGGAGAGAAGAGAAGGGGAAGGGGAGAAGAGAGGGGAGAAGAGAGAGGAGAGAGGGGGAGAGAGGGAGGGAGGAGAGGAGAGAGGGGGAGGAAAAAGAAGGGGAGAGAGATGGGGTGAGAGAAGGAGAGAGGGGGGGAGAGAGGAGAGAGAGGAGAAAGAAGGGGAGAGAGGGGGGAGAGAGGGAGGGAGAGAGAAATGGGAGGAGAGGAGAGAGAGGGGGGAGGAGGGAGGAGGAAGGGGAGAGGGAGGAGGAGGGGAGAGGAAAGGGGAGAGAAGGGGAGAGAAGAAGGGGAGAGGAAGGGGGGAGGAGAGGGGGAGAGAGGGGGGGAGAGGAGAGGGGGGAGAGGAAGGGGGAGGGAAGAGGAGGGAGAGGAAGGGAAGAGAGGGGAGGAAGGAGGGGGAGAGAGATGGGGGGGAAGGGGGGAGAGAATGGGGGGAGGAAGGGAGAGAAGGGGGGGAGAGAGAGGGAGGGGGGGAGGAGAGAGAGAGGGAGGGAGGGAAGGGGAGAGAGGGGGAGGAGAGAGAGAAGGGGAGAGAGAAGGGGGAGAAGGGGGGAGAGAGGGGGGAGGAAGGGGAGAAGGGGAGAGAAGGGGGAGAAGGGGGGAGAGAGATGGGGGAGGGAAGGGAGGAGAAGGGGGGAGAGAAGGGGGAGAGAGGGGAGGAGGGAGGATGGGGGGAGGAAGGGGGGAGAGAGAAGGGAGGGAGGGAGAGAGATGGGGGGAGAGAGAGAGAAGGGGGGGAGAGAGGAGAGAGGAGAGGAGAGGGGGGAGGAAGGGGGGAGAGAAAGGGGGAGATGGGGGAGAGAGAGAGGGGAGGGGGGGAGAGAGGGGGGAGGAGAGGGGGGAGAGGAGGGGGGGAGAAAGGAGGAGAGGGGGGGGAGGGGGCAGAGAAGGGGGACGGAAGGGGGAGAGAAGGGGGGGGCGAAGGGAGGAGAAGGTGGGAAGGAAGGGAGGAGAGGGGGGAGAGATTGGGAGAGAGAGAGAGAGGGGGGGAGAGAAGGGGGAGGAGAGGGGGGAGAGATGGGGGGGAGAGAAGGGGAGAGATGGGGGAGAGAAGGGGATGGGGGGAGAGGAGGGAGAGGAAGGGGGGAGAGGGGGGAGGAAGGGAGAGAAAGGGAGGGAGAGAGGGGGGAGGAAGGAAGGGAAGGGAGGGGAGAGATGGGGGGAGGGAAGGGGGGAGAAGGGGGGGAGAGATGGGGGAGAGAAGGAGGGAGAAGGGGGGAGAGAGAAGGGGGAGAAGGGGGGAGAAGGGGGGGGGAGAGGGAGAGAAGGGGGGAGAGAGGGGGAGAGGAGAGAGGAGGGGGGAGAGAAGGGGAGAGAGGGAGGAGATGGAGAGGGGGGGAGGAAGGGAGAGGAGGGGGGAGGGGGAGAGAAGGGGGAGAGGGGGGAGAGAGAAGGAGAGGAGAGAGGGGAGAGGGGGGAGGAGAATGGGAGAGAGAGGGAGAGGGGGGGAGAAGAGGGAGAGAGAGAATGGACGAGAAGGGGAGGGAGAGGGGGGAGAATGGGAGAGAAGGGGGGAGAAGGGGGGAGAAGGGGAGAGAGAAGGGAGAGAGAAGGGGGGGGAGAAGGGGAGAGAGAAGGGGGGGAGAGGGGAGAGAGAGAATGGGGGAGAAGGGGAGGAGAGAAGGTGGGAGAAGGGGGGAGAAGGGAGAGAGAAGGGGGAGAGAAGGGGAGAGAGAAGAGAGGGAGAGTAGGGGGAGAGAAGGGGAGAGATGGGGGAGAGATGGCGGAGAGAAAGGGGAGAGAAGGGGGAGAAGAGAAGGGGGAGAGGGGAGAGAGAAGGGGAGAGAGAATGGGAGAGAGAAGGGGAGAGAAGGGGAGAGAGAATGGGGAGAGAGAATGGGAGAGAAGGGGGAGAGAAGTGGGGAGATTGGGGGGGGGGGAAGAAAGAGTGGAGACAGTTTTAAGAAGTTTAATAAAGTTAGTGGGCATTTCACCTTCCTGCGGATCTTCTAGGACTTGAAAACCAGAGATCCTATAGGATCTTTGCTGAAAACTCCAATGAGCCAATCAAAGTGGCCGGTCAGTGAAGGAGAAGGCCTTTGACTGCCTGTAAGTAAATAGCAATCCCACTCCACGGGCTTCGAACAAACGGCCACCTATTTTTAGTCGAGGCAGGTTTTGGTTTATTTTAAATAATCGCAGGAACATAGAAGAAGCCTCGACTACGCGGAAACCACTTTCCACCATTAGGGAGAGTGACCAAAACCTCCGGGAACCTCACGGAAACCTTGGGTGGGGCGCAAGGCCACCAGAGGTTACCGTTCGGGTTTCCTAAGTGGGACAGGGGGCATAACTCTAGGCGTGATCTGGATGTAGAACGCTGAAAAGCTCTCGGTAAAGCATCACTCAGCAATGGACAATTTTTTTATACTGGACAATTTTGACATTTACCAAGCCAATTCACCTACAAACCTGCACGTCTTTGGAGTGTGGGAGGAAACAGAAGATCTCGGAGAAAAGCCACGCAGGTCACGGGGAGAACGTACAAACTCCGTACAGAACAGCACCCGTAGTCGGGGTGGAACCTGGGCCTCTGGTGCTGCATTTTGCTGTAAGGCAGCAACTCTACCGCTGTGCCACCGTGACCGCCACTACCGTGTCTGTACAGAGCTAGTACGTTCTCTCCATGACCACTTTTCTCCGGGTGCTCCGGTTTCCTCCCACATCCCAAAGACGTGCAGGTCTGCAGGTTAGGTCCGCAGGCAGGCTCTGCCACAGAAGGAAGTTGAAGCCACAGTTCATTGGCTATATTTAAGAGGGAGTTAGATGTGGCCCTTGTGGCTAAGGGGATCAGGGGGTATGGAGAGAAGGCAGGTACGGGATACTGAGTTGGATGATCAGCCATGATCATATTGAATGGCGGTGCAGGCTCGAAGGGTTGAATGGACTACTCCTGCACCTGATTTCTATGTTTCTATGTAATAGGCTTCAGTAAAAACTGTAAATTGTCCCGCCTGTGTGTGTACGATGGTGCTAGTGTACAGGGAGTCGCTGGCTGGTACGGACTTGCTGGGCCGAAGGGCTTGTTTGCGTGCTGTATCTCGTGGCGGTGGGTGCCGGCTGATTGGGAGTGCTTCTGCTGCCTGTCCTCCTGATACTGCTGATGAACAAGTGGTGAGAAGAAGCTACCTGTTGCCCGCACCATCTTTAATGTAGCAAAGCTTCACTGAATAGCACAGGTGAACAGTGGTAGAGTTGCTGCCTTACTGCTCAAAGAGTCCCGAGCTCCATCCTGACTGACTACAGAGTTTGGACGTCCTCTCCGTGACCTACGTGAGTTTTCTCTGAGATCTCCGGTTTCCTCCCCCACTCCAAAGACGAACAGATTTGTAGGTTAATTGGCTTGGTGTTAATGTAAAATTGTCCCTGGTGTGTGTAGGATAATGTTAATGTGCGGGGATCACTGGTCAGTGCGGACTCGGTGGGCCGAAGGGCCTGTTTCCGTGATATATCTAAACTGAACTAAACTGCAGCACAGGAACATGCCCTTGGACAAGAGGGCACAGCCTCAGAATAAGAGGATGCACCTTTAGGAAGGAGATGAAGAGGAATATCTTTAGCCAGAAGGTGGTGAATCGGTGGAATTCATTGCCACAGTCATTGGGTATTGTGAATAGCTGGAGTAACTCAGCGGGACAGGAAGCATCTGTGGAGAGAAGGAACGGTTGATGCTTCAGACAGACTGATGTCAGGGGGAGGTTGCGGGACAGAGATAGAAAAGGGCCGGTTTCCGCGCTGTATCTCTAAACAAAACATCGCATTTTCACCGCGGGGACATGGCTGGCGAAGTCCGGTTTGTTGAAGTTATCTCTTCCTCGCTCACAGGTAACAAGGGAGCAGTTGGCGTTTCCTTTATGTTCAACGGCACGTCGTTTGGGTTTGTTAACTGTCATTTGACATCGGGTAACGAGAAGACTGCGAGGTAAGTCTAATCGGTGAGATCCGTACAATAATTATAATAATAATACCTTGATTGTCATTGTAAATACATACAAGGAAAGTTCAGGCATGCTGCCCGAGCGCAGCTCCAACGTATCAGATCAATAATGACAATAAATAATAACGGCAAGAAAAACATCAAGTCAAGTCAATAGTCAATTTGAGGAAGGACATTCTTGCTATTGAGGGACTGCAGCGTAGGTTCACAAGGTTAATTCCCGGGATGGCGGGACTGTCATATGCTGAGAGAATGGAGCGGCTGGGCTTGTGCACTCTGGAGTTTAGAAGGATGAGAGGGAATCTCATTGAAACATATAAGATTGTTAAGGGCTTGGAAACATGTTCCCGATGTTCGGGGAGTCCAGAACCAGGGGCCACAGTTTAAGAATAAGGAGTAAGCCATTTAGAACGGAGACGAGGAAACACTTTTTCTCACAGAGTGGTGAGCCTGTGGAATTCTCTGCCTCAGTGGAGGCCGGTTCTCTGGATACTTTCAGAAGGAGAGCTAGATAGGGCTCTTAAAGCTTTTTTAACCTTTTTCTATGGTTTGTATGGAAACTTATTATTTAATTTATGCAAAGCACTTTGTTGTCAATGCGAGTTGACTTAAAACATGCTATATAAATAAAACTTACTTACTTAAAGATTGCGGAGTCAGGGGATATGGGGAGAAGGCAGGAACGGGGTACTGATTGGGGATGATCAGCCATGATCACATTGAATAGCGGTGCTGGCTCGAAGGGCCGAATGGCCTACTCCTGCACCTATTGTCTATTGTCTAATTTATTCATCACATACATCCGAAGGTGCAGTGAAATGAATTTGCCAGCAGCGATACACTTAAAAAGAACACACAATAGAATTTAACACAAACATCCACCACAGCATTCTTCACTGTGGTGGAAGGCAACAAGGTTCAGCCAGTTTGTTCATCCGTGGTCGGGGCCATGAACCCTCCGCAGTCGCCGGCAAGAGGACGGCCCGATGTACAGGCCCTCTCGTCGGGACGGTCGAACACACTCCGCGGCTTGGAGGGCCCGAGTCGGGCGGCTTAATGATTTTGTAGATCAGAATGTGCTGGAAGGGCCGAATGGCCTACTCTCGCACCTATTGTCATTTGTCTATAATATTTCACTGTGTAGTGCTGTGGCAGTACAGAATATTGGCTATGGGGGGGGGGGGGGGGGCTGCGGGGAGGGGGGGGTGTGTGTTCAGTGCAGAATTCAGAGTGGTGATGGCATTGGGATGGGAACTATTTGCTAATCTTGTGGTGTGTGAGTTGTTGGACCTGTACTGCTTCCCGGAGGGCAGAAGGGCAAACAAATGATGTGCGGGATGAGATGTTTAAGAAGGAACTGCAGATGCTGGAAAAATCGAAGGTAGATAAAAATGCTGGCGAAATGCTGAGTTTCTCCAACATTTTTGTCTACCTGTAGAATGCGTGATGCCTTCTGCAGGCAACGAGAGCTATAGATCTCTTCAAGGGCAGGCAGGTGTGTGTTGGTGATCTTCCGGGCTGTATTGATGACTCTCTGCGGAGCCTTCTTGTCAGCCACAGAACTGTTGACACACCACATCAGGATGCCATGTGTTCAAGAAGGAACTGCAGATGCTGGAAAATCGAAGGTACACAATATTGCTGGAGAAACTCAGCGGGTGCAGCAGCATCTATGGACTTTGTCTGAAGAAGGGTTTTGGCCCGAAACGTCACCTATTTCCTTCACTCCATAGATGCTGCTGCACCCGCTGAGTTTATCCAGCAATTTTGTGTACCTCAGGATGCCATGTGTCAGGATACTCTCTATGGAGCAACGGTAGAATGACACTAGCAGCTGTTGTGGCAAGTTGACTTTCCTGAGTGATCTTAGGAAGTAAAGCCGTTGTTGTGCCTTCTTTACCAGGGAGTGCATGTTGGTTGACCACCCTAGAGTTGTGGGTGCCCAGGAACCTGAAACTGCAGACTGTGTCCACTCTTTCTCCATTTATGTGCAGTGGGGGATGGTCACCCTGCTTCCTCCTGAAGTCAATGATGAGCTCTTTTGTTTTCCTGGTATTGAGTGCTAAGTTGTTCTCTGAGCACCAGCCTATTAACCTCTGTACCTCCACCCTGCAAGCTAACTGATCGCCCTCAGTGATCAGCCCCGCTACTGTTGTGTCGTCTGCAAATTTAATGATGGTGTTTGTGCTGTGGGTCGGTATGCAGTCGTAGGTCAAACCACTGCGTTATGGCCCTGTCCCACGGTACGAGTTCATTCCAAGAGCTCTCCCGCGTTTGCCCTGATTCGAAGTCGGAGATTTACGGGGAATGGCCGCCCGTCGGTACCCGGGGCTCTCGTGGACATTTTGCAACGTTGAAAAATCGTCACGAGTCTTCCCGAGCTTACCTACCGTTAGCGAGTCTTCCCGAGTACCTGCCGTTAGCCCTAAGAGACGTCCCTGAGCTCCGACGTACCCGCTACGTTCATTCTCCGTGCTTACCACGAGTTTGATTTTTTTTTTAAACTCGGGAGAGCTCTTGGAATGAACTCGTACCGTGGGACAGGGCCATAACTCCACAATTTAGTTTGGTTTATTCCAGGCTCAGGGACGATGCGATGCAATACGATGTGATGTGATACGATAGAACATTATTTGTCCCAGCAGGGAAATTGATCTGCCAACAATCATAAAAAACACAAGATACATGAAACATGAGATTAAAGTGACGAGTGGGAAAGCATTGGGGATGTGGAAAGATTGAGGAGGGGGGAAGGGGGGGGGGGGGGGGGGGGGGGGGGGGGGGGTAGTCAGTCTCAGTCTCAGTGTGTCATGGTGAGTAGTTTGCAGCTCTAATCGAGGCAGCACTCAGTCCCATTTCGCTGGTCCCGATGTTGGGGGAGTCCAGAACCAGGGGCCACACACAGTTTAAGAATAAGGGGTAAGCCATTTAGAACGGAGATGAGGAAACACTTTTTCTCACAGAGAGTTGTGAGTCTGTGGAATTCTCTGCCTCAGAGGGCAGTGGAGGCCGGTTCTCTGGATACTTTCAAGAGAGAGCTAGATAGGGCTCTTAAAGATAGCGGAGTCAGGGGATATGGGGAGAAGGCAGGAACGGGGTACTGATTGGGGATGATCAGCCATGATCACGTTGAATGGTGGTGCTGGCTCAAAGGGCCGAATGGCCTACTCCTGCACCTATTGTCTATTGTTATTTAGTTCAGACTGGAAGGGGAGAGGGCAATCTGCTAGTGGAAGAGTTGGCGGTGAGCCAGACCAATCCAGGACTCAAGGGCCTGGGCGACAAGCAGAGGGTGGACTTTATTCTTTGGAGCACAGGAGGATGAGTAAAGGAGCCCGGATGTCTCTGGGAGACGAGCAGCTTAGCTCCTTTGACCTTACAAAGGTGTCCTATTACCAGGTGTACTGGCACCACGTTCGGCACCTGAGGGGCAACTTTTTTACATAAAGGGTTGTGAGTGTATGAAATGAGCTGCCGGGGAGGTAGTTGAGGCAGGTAAACATAGAAACATAGAAAATATATGCAGGAGTAGGCCATTCAACCCTTCGAGCCTGCACCACCATTCAATGTGATCATGATTGATCATCCTAAATCTGTACTCTGGTCCTGCTTTCACCCCATATTCCTTGATTCCGTTAGCCCTAAGACCTAAATCTAACTCTCTCTTGAAAAACATCCAGTGAATTGGCCTCCACTGCCTTCATTGGCAGAAAATTCCACAGATTCGCAACTCTCTGGGTGTTAACGTTTTTCCTCTTCTCAGTTCGAAATGGCTTACTTCTTATTCTTAAATTGTGACCCCTGGTTCTGCCTCCCCCAACATCAGGAACATGTTTCCTGCATCAAGCCTGTCCAATCTTTCATATGTTTCTGTAAGATCCCTTCTCATCTAAATTCCAATGAATATAAGCCCAGTCGCTCCATTCTTTCAGCATATGACAGTCCCGCCATCCCGGGAATTAAACTGGTGAACCTACGCTGCACTCCCTCAATAGCAAAAATGTCCTTCCTCAAATTAGGGGATCAAAACTGCACACAATACTCCAGGTGTGGTCTCACTAGGGCCCTGTACAACTGCAGAAGGACCTCCTATACTCAAATCCAAATCCAATGAAGGCCAACATGCCATTCGCTTTCTTCACTGCCTGCTGTACCTGCACGTTTACTTTCAGTGACTGATGTACAAGAACCCCCAGTTCTCATTGCACCTCCCCTTCTCCCTATCTGGCACCATTCCGGTACTATCCCAACGTTTAAGAAACATTTAGGAAGGTACATGGATAGGACAGGTGTAGATGGTTATGGGCCAAGCGCTGGCAGGTGGGACAAGTGTTTATAGGGACATGTTGGTCGGTGTGGGCAAGTTGGGCCGGAGGACCTGTTTCCACGTTTTTTACTATGATTCTTCACACCTTGGCGCGGTGGTACAGCAGTAGAACTACTGCCTCACAGCGCCAGAGACCCTGATCCTGACTATGGGCGCTGTCTGTACGGAGCTTGTATGTTCTCTGGATACTTTCAAGAGCGAGCTAGATAGGGCTCTTAAAGAGAGTGGAGTCAGGGGATATTGGGAGAAGGCAGGAACGGGATACTGATTGGGGATGATCAGCCATGATCACATTGAATGGCGGTGCTGGCTCGAAGGGCCGAATGGCCTACTCCTGCACCTATTGTCTATTGTCTATTGTTCTCCCCGTGACCTGCGTGGGTTTGCTCTGAGATATTCGGTTTCCTCCCACACTCCAAAGACGTGCAGGTTTGTAGGTTAATTTGCTTTGGGAAAAGTGTAAAATTGTCCCTGGTGTGTGTCGGATAGTACTAATGTATGGGGGGGTGATCGCTGGTCGGCATGGACTCGATTCGGCTGACTGGCTTGTTTCCGCGCTGTATCTCTAAACTTGTCTAACCCGGTTTCTGACACGCAGGCGGAACCAGAACTACCTGGATATCCTGAGGTTGCTCTCTCTGGGAGACAAGCAGCTCAGCTCCTTTGACATCTCCTTGCGCTTCACCCATCTCTTCTGGTTTGGCGACCTCAACTACCGGCTGGACATGGAGTTGCAGGTAGGCCAGGTCCACGTATCCGTCTTTAGACTTTAGACATTCAGTGTGGAGACAGGCATGTCAGCCCACCGAGTGTGCGCCGATCAGCCTTCACCCCGTACACGAGCATTGTCCTGCACACTCGGGACAATTTACAAGGCGGAATCTTGGCTTATTTCTATATTAACCCCACCAGTTGGACAGGGCCCTAGTGAGACCACACCTGGAGTATTGTGTGCAGTTTTGGTCCCCTAATTTGACGAAGGACATTCTTGCTATTGAGGGAGGGCAGCGTAGGTTTACAAGGTTAATTCCCGGGATGGCGGGACTGTCATATGCTGAGAGAATGGAGCAGCTGGGCTTGTACACTCTGGAGTTTAGAAGGATGAGAGGATATCTCATTGAAACTCATAAGATTGTTAAAGGCTTGGACACGCTAGAGGCAGGAAACATATTCCCGACGTTGGGGGAGTCCAGAACCAGGGGCACACAGTTTAAGAATAAGGAGTAAGCCTTTTAAAACGGAGACGAGGAAACACTTTTTCTCACAGAGAGCTGTTAGTCTGTGGAATTCTCTGCCTCAGAGGGCGGTGAAGGCCGGTTCTCTGGATACTTTCAAGAGAGAGCTAGATAGGGCTCTTAAAGATAGCGGAGTCAGGGGATATGGGGAGAAGGCAGGAACGGGGCACTGATTGGGGATGAACAGCCATGATCACAGTGAATGGCGGTGCTGGCTCGAAGGGCCAAATGGCCTACTCCTGCACCTATTGTCTATTGTCACCCCAACCCAAAACAAGCAGCCACCTTTAGAAACACAGTGGCGCAGCGGGTAGAGCTGCTGCCTCACGGTGTCTTGGATCCAGGTTCCATCCTGACCTCGGGAGCTGTCTGTGCGGAGTTTGCATGTTCTCCCTGTTACCGCGTGAGTTTCCTCCGGGTCCTCTGGTTTCCTTCCACATCCAAAGGAAAGATAACATAGAAGCGGTGTGAACAGGTGATCAGTGGTCGGCGTGGACTCGACAAGCCAAAGGAACGTTTCCATGTTGCATCCCTAAAGGAACTAATTTCTCCAAACTAAATTCTACAAACTGTAACAACAAGGAACTGCAGATAGACAAAAACTGCTGGAGAAACTCAGCGGGTGAGGCAGCATCTATGGAGAAAAAGGAGTAGGAGACGTTTCGGTTGGGGACCCTTCTTCAGACCCGGGGGGTGGAGGAGGGAAAGAAATGAAGAGGTGGAGACAAGGGGCTGTGGGAGAGCTGGGGAGGGGAGGGGAAGGAGGGAGAATACAGTCTTAGAATCAAGGGAAGGCCATTTGAGAAAAATTATTTCACCCAGAGAGTTGTGAATTTGTGGAATTCCCTGCCACAGAGGGCAGTGGAGGCCAAGTCACTGGATGGATTTAAGGGAGAGTTAGATAGAGCTCTAGGGGCTAGTGGAGTCAAGGGATATGGGGAGAAGGCAGGCACGGGTTATTGATTGGGGATGATCAGCCATGATCACAATGAATGGCGGTGTTGGCTCGAAGGGCCGAATGGCCTCCTTCTGCACCTATTTTCTATGTTTCTAAAGCAAGGACTACCTGAAATTAGAGAAATCAATGTTCATACCGCTGGGGTGTAAACTACCCAAGCGAAATATGAGGTGCTGCTCCTCCAATTTGCGGTGGGACTCACTCTGGCCATGGAGGAGGCCCAGGACAGAAAGGTCCGATTCAGAATTGGAGGGGGAGTTGAAGTGCTGAGCCACTTGAAGAGGAACCTGAACAGTTGGAAGAGGAGCTGCAGATGTTGGTTTATACCAAAGATAGACAAAATATGCTAGATTCGCTCAGCAGGTCAGGCAGCATCTCTGGAGAAAAAAGATGGGTGACGTTTTGGGTCGGGGCCCATCTTCAGACTGAACATAGGGGGTGGGGGCGGGGGAGGGAGTTGAAGAGTCGGAGGTAGAAAAAGACCAGGGTCAATCAGGGCCCGCCGCAAATGACCAGGGTGGTGCATGCTAGCGCCACTTGCGGGCAGAGCACTAAGAAAATAGACAATAGGTGCAGGAGTAGGCCATTCGGCCCTTTGAGCCAGCACCGCCATTCAATGTGATCATGGCTGATCATCCCCAATCAATACCCCGTTCCTGCCTTCTCCCCATATCCCCTGACTCCGCTTCCTTTAAGAGCCCTATCTAGTTATCTCTTGAAAGCATCCAGAGAACCGGCCTCCACCGCCCTCTGAGGCAGAGAATTCAACAGACTCACAACTCTCTGTGACAAAAAAGTGTTTCCTCGTCTCCGTTCTAAAGGCTTACTCCTTATTCTAAAACTGTGGCCCCTGGTTCTGGACTCCCCCAACATCGGGAACACGTTTCCTGCCTCTAGCGTGTCCAAACCCTTAATAATCTTATATGTTTCAATAAGATATCCTCTCATCCTTCTAAACTCCAGAGTGTACAAGTCCAGCCGCTCCATTTTCTCAACATATGACAGTCCCGCCATCCCGGGAATTAACCTTGTAAACCTACGCTGCACTCCCTCAATATCAAGAATGTCCTTCCTCAAATTAGGGGACCAAAACTGCACATAATACTCCAGGTGTTGTCTCACCAGGGCCCTGTGCAATTCCTTGTATGTGAATACTTGGCCAATAAACATATTCATTCATTTATTGTTGGCTCGGGAAGCTCTGATCTCCAGAGGGAAACAATGTGGAGAACTGTGGAACTGGTAAATGGACCTCCAGTTGGAATATTTTGGAGGACCAAGAAACCAAGAACTAAGGAGTATGGGAGAGGGAGAGGGAGAGGGGAGTTGAGTGGAAGCTGGGATCTTCATGGGTGGCTTCATCCAGGGCTGAGGACAACTCAGCTGTCCTGCGGGACTGAACCAGGGACCTTGCTGCCCCTGATACTTCAGTAGCGATCTGTGTCATACCCTCAGTCACGGGGCCATCCGGCGTGGAAACTGGCCCTTCGGCCCGACTTGTTGGGCGGGATTTTTTAGAGCTTTAGATTGGAGACAAGGAAACACTTTTGAACAGTTTTGAACATTTCCAGCTGTGTCAGGATTAGGAAAATCCCATGTCAAATTTAAATGAGTGGTCCTGCCTTCAGCTGCCAAAGTCCGAAACCCTAGAATTCCCTCCCTAATCCTCACCACCACTCGCTTGTGCTTTAAAGGTTTTCTCTATGACCAAGCCTCTGAACATCTCCCTAATACGAAGACGAGGAAACACTTTTTCTCACAGAGAGTTGTGAGTCTGTGGAATTCTCTGCCTCAGAGAATTCCACAGACCTCACAACTCTCTGTGAGAAAAAGTGTTTTCTCCGTATGGAGGCCGGTTCTCTGGATGCTTTCAAGAGAGAGGGCTCTTAAAGATAGCGGAGTCAGGGGATATGGGGAGAAGGCAGGAACGGGGTACTGATTGGGGATGATCAGCCATGATCACATTGAATGGCGGTGCCGGCTTGAAGGGCCGAATAGCCTACTCCTGCACCTATTGTCTATTGTCTATTGAGTCCTTCCTGGTCTTCTCTCCCCTGTGTAGGACATTCTGAATTACATCAACCGGAAGGAACTGGAGCCTTTGCAGAAAGTTGACCAGCTCAACCTCGGAGAGAGAGAAGAACAAGATTTTCCTTCGATTCTGTAAGTACCGGCGTTGTGCTGTCGGGTTCATCAGTGATAGGAGCAGAATCAGGCCATTCGGCCCATCAAGTCTACCCCGCCATTCAATCATGGCTGATCTATGTCTCCCTCCCAACCCCATTCTCCTGCCTTCTCCCCATAACCCCCAACACCTGTACCAATCAAGAATCTATCAATCTTTGCCACAAGAAGAGTTGAGGCCAGTTCATTGGCTATATTTAAGAAGGAGTTAGATGTGGCCCTTGTGGCTAAAGGGGGTATGGAGAGAAGGCAGGTACAGGATACTGAGTTGGATGATCAGCCATGATCATATTGAATGCCGGTGTAGGCTCGAAGGGCCGAATAGCCTACTCCTGCACCTATTTTCTATGTTTCTAAGAATATCCACTGACTTGGCCTCCATAGCCTTTTATGGCAAAGAATTCCACAGATTCACCACCCTCTGACTAACAAAATTCCTCCTCATCTCCTGCCGGAAAGAATGTCCTTTCATTCTGAGGCTGTGACTTCTGGTCCTAGACTTTCCCACTAGTGGAAACATCCTCTCCCCATCCACTCTATCCAGGCCATTTCACTATTCGGGCAATTTTAATGAAGTTCCCCCTCATCCTTCTAAACTCCAGCGAGCACAGGCCCAGTGCTTGATTTGGCTCAGTTTGATTGGGCTCATGTATTGTGCTTGCCCTCCGCAGTTGAAGAGGAGATCACCTTCCCTCCGACGTATCGTTACGAGCGAGGTTCCCGGGACGTGTACGTGTGCCACAAGCAGAAACCCACGGGGGTGAGTATGGATCAAAAGAGAGTGCTGGAGTAACTCAGCGGGTCAGGCAGCATCTGTGGAGAACATGGATAGGTGACGTTTCACAGAATGCTGGAGTAACTCAGCGGGTCAGGCAGCATCTGTGGGGAACATGGATAGGTGACGTTTCACAGAGTGCTGGAGTAACTCAGCGGGTCAGGCAGGATCTGTGGAGAACATGGATAGGTGACGTTTCACAGAGTGCTGGAGTAACTCAGCGGGTCAGGCAGCATCTGTGGAGAACATGGATAGGTGACGTTTCACAGAGTGCTGGAGTAACTCAGCGGGTCAGGCAGCATCTGTGGAGAACATGGATAGGGGATGTTTCACAGAGTGCTGGAGTAACTCAGCGGGTCAGGCAGCATCTGTGGAGAACATGGATAGGTGACGTTTCACAGAGTGCTGGAGTAACTCAGCGGGTTAGGCAGCATCTGAGGAGAACATGGATGGGTGACGTTTCACAGATTGCTGGAGTAACTCAGCGGGTCAGGCAGCATCTGTGGGGAACATGGACAGGAGGTGTTTTGGGTTGGAACCCTTCCTCAAACTGATTGTAGTGGGGAAAAGAAAATGAAAGGAGGACAAATAGGCGGCATGGTGACGCAGCGGTAGAGAATACGGGTGCTGTCAGTATGGAGTTTGCGTTTCCCCTGGAACCGCGTGGGTTTATTCCGGGTGCTCTGGTTTCCTTCCATACTCCAGAGACGTACAGGTTTGTCGGTTAATTGGTTGTGGTAAAAATCGTCCCTAGTGTGTGTGTGGAATATTGCTAGTGTATGGGGATTGTTGATCGGTGCGGATTGGGGGTGCCTGTCTCCACGTTGAAGCCCAAAAACAATAAACGTAAGTGTTCTGTCTATCAACAGATGCGCACAAATGTCCCATCGTGGTGTGACCGAATCTTGTGGAAATCGTACCCTGAGACCCACATCATTTGTAATTCATACGGTGAGTTCCATGACCATGTCCCCCATCTCTGCACTTGCCACCTCTGTGCTGGGAAACACCTCTTGTTCGTTTGGACACGTCCATCGTTAGGTAAAGGGCCTGTTTTTTTCAGCGACTGCGAACGTCAGTAACTGACGCCCGTAAAACCGTCAAGTTGTACGACACTCCGCGTCACCGACACGTCAAGCTACGGCACTCCGCACCACCCGCCTTCACAACACAAGAAGGTTAGGCAGGTTCTTGCATACTGCAGTTCTTGCATACTCCAGAAGGTTAGGCAGCATTTGAGTATAAGTTCATAGCAAAAGGATTTGAGTATAAGAGCAGGAAGGTTCTACTGCAGTTGTACAGGGCCTTGGTGAGACCACACCGGGAGTATTGCGTACAGTTTTGGTCTCCTAATCTGAGGAAAGACATTCGTGCCACAGAGAAGGTTCACCAGACTGATTCCTGGGATAGCAGGACTTTCATATGAAGAAAGACTGGATAGACTCAGCTTGTACTCGCTGGAATTCAGGAGATTGAGGGGGGGATCTTATAGAAACTTACAAAATTCTTAAGGGGTTGGACAGGCTAGATGCAGGAAGATTATTCCCGATGTTGGGGAAGTCCAGAACAAGGGGTCACAGTTTAAGGATAAGAGGGAAGTCTTTTAGAACCGAGATGAGAAAAACATTTTTCACACAGAGAGTGGTGAATCTCTGGAACTCTCTGCCACAGAGGGTAGTTGAGGCCAGTTCATTGGCTATATTTAAGAGGGAGTTAGATGTGGCCCTTGTATACCCACGTCACGGCCGTCACCCGCAGGACAGCGTACGTCAGCGTACGTGTGACAGAGCGCACGACATGATGACACACCCGGATGTCGCCTGAAGATTTTGTACATTCCAACATCCAGGGGCGGCAGGGAGACACCGCGCGTCACTACATGCGTCACCCCCGCATCACGCCCCGACCACGCCGCGACAACCTCTTTCCAGGCTGTCGCCGAAAATGTCGCCCAAATGGGACAGGCCCTCACGTTTAGAGATACAGAGCGGAAACTGTTTAATTCTAGTTAGTCATTCCTATTTAGTTAGAATTCCACAGACTCACAACCCTCTGCCTCAGAGGGCGGTGGAGGCCAGTTCTCTGGATGCTAGATAGGGCTCTTAAAGATAGCGGAGTCAGGGGATATGGGGAGAAGGCAGGAACGGGGTACTGATTGGGGATGATCAGCCGTGATCACATTGAATGGTGGTGTTGGCTCGAAGGGCCGAATCCCTACTCCTGCACCTATTGTCTATTGCCTATTGTTGGATTTATTATTGTCGCGGATACCTAGATATAGTGAAAAGCTTTTGTTGCGCACTAACTAGTCAGCAGAAGGACAATACGTGATTCCATGACCAGCGATTCCCGCACATTAGCACTATCCTACACACATACACTAGGGGACAATTTACAACTTTACCGAAGCTAATTAACTGACAAACCTGCACGTCTTTGGAGTGTGGGAGGAAACCGGAGCACCCGGAGAAAACCCACGTGATCCCAGGGAGAACGTGCAAACTCCGTACAGACAGCACTCAAGGGTAGGATGAAACCCGAGTCTCTGGGACTGTGAGACAGCAGCTCTACCCGCTGTACCGCCCTGTTGACGTACAATTCCAGTGCCTTCTAGTTTTGGACTCTCCTACCGTGGGGAAAAGGCTGTGTTTGTTCAAGGTAGACACAAAATGCAATAGGCAATAGGTGCAGGAGTAGGCCATTCTGCCCTTCAAGCCAGCACCGCCATTCAATGTGATCATGGCTGATCATCCCCAATCAGTACCCCGTTCCTGTCTTCTCCCCATATCCCCTGACACCGCTATCTTTAAGAGCCCTACCTAGCTCTCTCTTGAAAGTATCCAGAGAACCGGTGTCCACCGTCCTCTGAGGCAGAGAATTCCACAGACTCACAACTCTCTGTGAGAAAAAGTGTTTCCTCGTCTCCGTTCGAAATGGCTTACCCCTTATTCTTCAACTGTGTGGCCCCTGGTTCTGGACTCCCCCAACATCGGGAACATGCTTTCCTGCCTCTAGCGTGCCCAAACCTTTACTAATCTTATATGTTTCAATAAGATCCCCTCTCATCCGTCTAAATCCCAGACCCTAAGGCTCTCGAGCCAACGTCGCCCATTCCTTCTCTCCTGAGATGCTGCCTCACCAGCTGGTTACTCCAGCATTTTGTGTCTACCTTCGATTTTCCGAGCATCTGCAGTTTTTTCTTACACACTGTGTTTGTTCAACATCTTTATGTCGGTCCGAGCGTGTCCCAGCGACGCTGTGCTCACTGTCCTTTCTTCCCCCCCACACAGGCTGCACAGACGATATCGTGACCAGCGACCACTCGCCCGTCTTCGGTACGTTCGAAGTTGGCGTGACCTCTCAGTTTGTGTCTAAAAAAGGTGAGTGCACGTCCACAGGTCGAGACTGTCATCAGCTGAGGGAATGGAGCAGCTGGGCTTGTACACTCTAGAATTTAGAAGGATGAGAGGGGATCTCATTGAAACATAGAAGATTATTAAGGTAGTCAAAAGTGCTGGAGAAACTCACAGTGTTCGGCAGCATCTGTGGAGCGAAGGAAATAGGCAACGTTTCTGGGCCTAAACCCTTCTTCAGATTATTAAGGGTTTGGACACGCTAGAGGCAGGAAACATGTTCCCGATATTGGCCAAGTATTCACATACAAGGAGTTGTACAGGGCCCTGGTGAGACAACACCTGGAGTATTATGTGCAGTTTTGGTCCCCTAATTTGAGGAATGACATTCTTGATATTGAGGGAGTGCAGCGTAGGTTTACAAGGTTAATACCCGGGATGGCGGGACTGTCATATGTTGAGAGAATGGAGCGGCTGGGCTTGTATACTCTGGAGTTTAGAAGGATGAGAGGAGATCTTATTGAAACATATAAGATTATTAAGGGCTTGGACATGCTAGAGGCAGGAAACATATTCCCGATGTTGGGGGAGTCCAGAACCAGGGGCCACAGTTTAAGAATAAGGGGTAAGCCATTTACAACGGAGACGAGGAAACACTTTTTCACACAGAGAGTTGTGAGTCTGTGGAATTCTCTGCCTCAGAGGGCGGTGGAGGCCGGTTCTCTGGATGCTTTCAAGTGAGAGCTAGATAGGGCTCTTAAAGATAGTGGAGTCAGGGAGTATGGGGAGAAGGCAGGAACGGGGTACTGATTGTGGATGACCAGCCATAATCACATTGAATGGTGGTGCTGGCTCGAAGGGCCGAATGGCCTACTCCTGCACCTATTGTCTATTATCCCCATAACCCCTAACACCGGTACCAATGAAGACATTTGATCAGTTTGTGTGGTTGTAAGGGGAAGTTTGATTCCTGCCTCGTTGCAGATGAGGGGCCAAATGGCCTCTTTCCGTGCCCTAAGACTCTAAAGATATTTATTATCTAATAGCAAAACTAATGTTGTCTTTGTGTTGGATACTCATCTGTGGCTCTTGTTGATACCCAGGCCTGTCAAAGTCATCTGACCAAGCCTACATTGACTTTGAGAACATTGAAGCAATTGTTAAAACAGCCAGCAGGACCAAGTTCTTCATTGAGTTCTACTCGACTTGCCTGGAAGGTAAGTAACTTGGTGCTGGCTCGAAGGGGCCGAATGGCCTGCTCTTGCACCGATTGTCTATTAGTGAATGGAAGCCACATTCTCCACCCTCCAGATTAGTTTAGTTTGGGTTATTTTCCAGATGCAGCGCGGAAAAATGCCCTTTGGCCACCCGAGTCGGCACGGACCAGCAATCACCCCGCACACTAACATTATCCTACACACACCAGGGACAATTTACACATACACCAAGCCAGTTGACCTACAAACCTGTACGTTCTTGGAGTGTGGGTGGAAACAGAAGATCTCGGACGAAACCCACGGGGAGAACGTGCAAACGCCGTACAGACAGCACCCGTGGTCGGGATTGAACCCGGGTCTCTGGCGCTGTGAGGCAGCAGCTCTACCGCTGCGCCACCGTGCCACCCAGAGATAGATAGATTCATGATCAGTACGGGTGTCAGGGGTTACGGGGAGAAGGCCGGAGAATGGGGTTAGGAGGAAGAGATAGATGTGCCATGACTGAATGGCAGTAGCCTTGATGGGCCGAATGGCCCTATTCTGCTCCCATCACTTATGACCATAGACATTCAGCCCATCGCGTCTACTCCACCATTCAATCATGGCTGATCAATCTATCCCTC